>NC_058134.1:193883091-193926002 GCF_016433145.1 Gracilinanus agilis
AGAGATGGGAGGTCCTAGGTTCAAATCTGACCTCAGACACTTCCCAGCTGTGTGACCCTGGGCAAGTCACTTGACCCCCATTGCCTAGCCCTTATTACTCTTCTGCTGTGGAACCAATATAGAGTATTTATTCCAAGATGGAAGGTAAGGGTTAAAAAAAAAAAGGATAAAAGGAGAGGTTAGAGGGCCTCAGAGTCACTTAAATGCAAAGAAAAAGTGAATCTTTTATATACTCTTCTGGCTGGGACACAATCTCGGTGTTAGGGTATCTAGGGAAGCCTGTACCCCCATATCAGAAATACTATGTCACTTTCACTCCTACTGTATTTTTTCATTATTTTACATGAGATTCTTAACCTTTCACTTTTCCAAATAAATTATTTTCTCTATCCCTATAAACTTGGGTAATACCCTATACTTTGATTGGCATAGAATTAAATCTATAAATTAGTTTACTTGTTTAATTATGTCCAACTCTCTATGATCCCATTTAGAGTTTTCCTGGCAAGGATATTAGAGTGGTTTGTCATTTCCTTCTCCAGCTCATTTTACAGATGAGGAATTGAGGCAAACAGGGTTAAGCAACTTGACCAGGGCTACTTATTTAATGTCTGAGGCCAAATTTAAACCCATGAAAATGAGTCTTCCTGATTCCAAGCCCAGGGCTCTTTCCACCTTGTCACCTAATTGCCCCCAAGTCAGTTGAGGCAGTATCGTTTTTATTATATTAATGCTCAACCATGCGCAATGAATTATCTCTCCAATAATGTAAATCTTCTTTTACTTGTTGTTATTATTGTTATTGTTATTATTATTATTTTTTAAATTAAAAACCCTTACCTTCTGTTTTAGAATCAGTTCCAAGGCAGAAGAACGGTAAGGGCTAGGCAATGGAGGTTAAGTGACTTGAAGAAGGTCATACAGCTAGGAAATGCCTGAGGTCATATTTGAGCCTCAGAGCTCTTATCTCTAGACCTGACTCTCAATTCACTGAGCCACCCAGAGGCCCAGAATCTTTTTATTTTTGAAGAAAAAAAGTTTCATTGGTAAAGTAATTTCCAGATATATAAATTATTCTCCCTCAAGTATGTCTTCCCTTGTAACAAGGGGAAAAAATAAGGTTCATTGAAACCAACTAACACACATTAGATGTCAAATTTCAGTGTTAGCAATATCCACCCAGAAAAGGAAAAAGATCCATTTATTCACTTTGTCTCTGTGTGAAGTGGAAGTTTAAGGGGACCTTGAAAATATCATGGTTTACCCTCTTTAGTCACTATTCAAGCATTTGGAAAATGCTTTATTGAAAGAGAGAGAGAGAGAGAGAGAGAGAGAAAGAGAGAAAGGCAGCCCCCCCCCAAAAAAAACACTCTAGCTTACAGAAAACCCCCTTATAAATAGGAAAATACAACCCTTAGTTAAATGACATCATCCTGACACATTCACCTCATTACATTCCAGCCTTCCTGAAGGGGGGTATCCTCCTAATTAGCCTCTTTAGCAAATGGTCTAAGATTGAAGTCAGGTTCTAAGCTACATACAAACCCAGAACAGTTTATGTTATATTTTGGGTGCTGGGCTTATTGGGAGATTGCTATCTCTGACAAGCCACTATTGTGTTTTCCAGAGTTTCCAGGCCACCAATTCTCTCAAGCAGGCACCCCTTTGAATGCAAAGTGCATAGGCTAATAAGAAGTGAGGTGACTAAGAATGCAAATTAAAGCCCCCAAGGGTTGCTAGTGAAAGGAACTGGGGAAGGGAGCTTTAGAACCGGGAAGAGGCTATTAGCACAGTCTGGAGTTCATAAAACTAATTCCTAAACCACTAGACTACAGTTTGAACATTTTAAAAGGACGAACTCAAAAGACACATCCCCAAATCCCCAAAACATTTTGTTTAGTAAAGACACTGATAGTAAAGACACAAGTTGTTTCTGTCTCACTCAGGCCAAAGGTAATTAAGAGACCATTGTATTCTGATTGGAGTGGGGCAATCTTGTGGGGCAAGAGACCTTCCTCTTGAAGGGAGCCCTGCTTACTAATACCTACAGAGGTCCTAAGCATATTCATTAAGGAGATTGCTAATATATTTGAGAACAAAACACCAATCTCTCACTCCACACATAGGCATATTCATTTTGGAGATATTAATATTACTAATATATTTGAGAATACCACACTAATTTCTTTTTTAAATTTCTTTTTATTTTTTAATTGAAAATATTTAATTAATTAATTTAGAATATTTTTCCATGGTTACAGGATTCATGTTCTTTTCCCTCCCCTCCTTTCTCCCCCCTCCCATAGCCAACGAGCAATTCCACTGGGTTTTATATGTATCATTGATCCAGATCTATTTCCATATTATTGATAATTGCAGTAGGGTGATCCTTTAGACTCTAAATAGAGTCTACATCCCCAGTCATATTCCCATCGAACCAAACACACTAATTCCTAACACCACACATCTGTTTTGTACCATTTTTTTGTACCGTTTTTCTTTTCATTACAATTTCAGGACCAGCTAGGTGGCTCAGTGCATAGAGAAACCAGGTCTGGAGACAGGAAATGCTGGGTTCAAATCTGGCCTTGGATGCTTCCTCTGTGTGACTCTGGTGTGATTCACAATCCCAATTGCCTAGTCCTTACAGTTTTTTTTCTGCCTTGGAATCCATATATAGTATTGATTCTAAGAAGAAAACGGTTTTAAAAAATTCACTGTGGATTTTATTTTCCTGGTTCTGCTTAACTCTCATCAGTTCCTATATGGGTTTCCCCTATTTTTTCTGAACTCTTCAATATGTCTATAATGTCTAAAACCCAACTCTCTTCTCTTCTCTTCTATTTGTATACCAGGATTTGTTCAGTCCCTTCCCCGAGCTGATTAGCATCACTTTGTTTCCCGGAAGTGCTACCATGACTATTTTGGGCATGTGCCACTTTTCTTTCATCCGTTCTCCTCCTTAGGGGTACATGCCTGGCAGGGAGATCTCTGTGCTAAAGGGTAGGGATGTTTTTGTCTGGTTCAGTGAAGTGGCTACAGTAGCTTAGGAATTCCCTCAACAGAGTCACTACCGGAGACCTCTCCAACCCAGGCAGGAGAGCCCAAGATTAAAAGTTCCACGGGAGCATCTACCATAAAGAAATCCAAGTCCTACCTCGTTGCTGCTTTCCGGGTGGTCAGCCAGAGATCTGAGACCTCTTGCCCCAGGACCATATCCGGCCAGGGGTCGTGATCTGGGCTGCCCTCGAGCCAAGAAGGTCTTTTTTACATTTTTAAATACAATAAAGCTTCCTTTTGAAAAACCCTTCCAAAAGCTGGCCGCAGGCTAGATTTGGCCTGGGCGCTGCGCTTTACCCACCCCTGGACTTCAGAAAGAGTTGGTGAAAATGTTAATAACGCAGATCACATTAAATGTAAACGTTTCACGGAAGAAAAACATTTCCTTGATCTCACGGGTTGACGGGGATGAAGACTCTAATACAAATATTAACAATATGGAAATAGGTCTTGAACAATGAGGAATTGTGCGTTGGCTACGGGAGGGGGGAGGGAGGCGAGGAGGGAAAGAACATGAATCATGGAACCATGGGAAAATCTTCTATAGTAATTAATTAAATACATAATTTTTAAAAAATGTAAACATTTCCTGGGCACAAGGTTTTGAGAGCTGGTTGTTAAACATTTACCAGCACACCACCAATTATCCCCCCTCTTTTTATTCTCTGCTGCAAGACAAATATATACCCGGCGAATTTCCCTTTGGAGGTAGGAGTCATTCATTGGGTAAAGTGACTATCAGCCCAGCACTTTACAGTCTAAAAAGACTTGGTAGCCCTCCTCATTGGGCGAACCAACTTTAAGTGCCCAAAGGGGACTTTCGTGGGAGAAAGTGCTTGCTTTGGGTGGCTGGACAGAGCGGAGGGGCATGCAAAAAATGTCCTGGGCGCAACGGCAGGGCTCCTGCCAGGTCTTCTTGGCCAGTGCAGCCCTAGGCTGTGACTCCCAGTTGGACTTTCTAGATCTCTGCCATTTTTAGAAGATGTGTGAGCTCACTCCAGGAAAGCGACAACAGCAATATTGATCCCTCAGAGGCTCCATTTCTCCTCTCATATTTATTTTGGGGAGGAAGTTTGGGTTTGTGCATCAAGGAAGAAAACAAGAGGAGGATTTAAAGATGACAGGAGAGCTTCAGGGTAAACCCTTGGGTACCAGCCGGAGACTAGGGCTTTCAGAACTAGGACTGAGTGTTTACCACTCGAGAATCACATGCTCATCATGACACAGCATCACGTCCCCACAATTGTAAAAAGTATATAATCCCCAGGACTGAGGGATTCGGGGAGAGCCTCCCATGGCTGTTCCACTCATGCCGTCTTGCTGGTCATTAATCCTATCTTACTAATAAATCTTTCTTTTTTACTTTTAAGCTAAATTTGGAGTCCTCTCATTCTTGAGAATGGTTTCCTTCCCGAACCCAGAGGTTCACCAATTTGTACCCCTATAACAGGACAACGTGGGCGACTCACAAAACATGGAAGAGTACAAGATGAGATAAGGCTATGAAGAAACTAGGACTTTCTTTGTGGAGACAGTGAAGAGCCTTGAATGCCAAGCTAATGATTTTGAACTTTTATTTGGTGTAAATAAAGGGCACTTAAAGAGTCTGAGCAGATGAAGGACATACTGGAAAAGGAATGGCACGAGGAGATCTAGGTCAACGTTGGATTAGTATTACATCCAGGTAGCTACCGCATCGGAAAGGTTGCAATGAAAATAGAAAAATATGATGGAAATAGCATCAGCAGAACTCAGCTGACTGAATGAGAAGGCAAATTTTCCATAATTTATAATCCATTCAGCATCATTGGTTCTAAGGCAGAAGAGGGGTAAGGGCTAGGCAATGGGGGTCAAGTGACTTGCCCAGGGTCACACAGCTAGGAAGTGTCTGAGTCCAGATTTGAACCCAGGATTTCCCTCTCTAGGCCTGGCTCTCAATCCACTGAGCTACCTCAGCTGCCCCCATATGATTTTACTAATAGAAATGAAACAGAAGAAGATACATAACCATCTGTCATATTGTTGCCTCCTAAGGACCATTTTTTTTTTCAATTCTAAGAAAGAAGAGCAGCAAGGGATAGGCAATGGCGGTTAAGTGACTTGCCCAGGATCACACAGTCAGGAAATGTCTGAGTTCAGACATGAACCTGTGTCTTCCAGGCATAACAGCTGAGACCTTCTAAGTGTTTTGGTAGTTAGGCAGTGCATGGAGAGCTGGACATAGTAGAGTTAAGAAGCCCTGAATTCAGATCCAGCCTCACACACTAGCTATATGATTTTGGCTATGTCACTTAACTTATCAACCTCAGTTTCCTCAACTATAAAATAAGGAATAATGACAGCACCTACTTCCTGGAGTTGCCATGGGCATCAAATGAGATAATATTTGCAAGGTGCTTGACACATGGTAGGCATTAAATAAATGTTCCCTTCCCTCCTTTGCTCCCCTATTATAATGTGGGTTCCTTGAATGGGAATTGTCTTACTTTGCTTTTTGGACTCCCACCAATTGGCACAGTGCTTTATAAATGCTTTTTCATTCATTCCCTCATGATCAATTCCATCTTTTCCCTACTTCCTGGTTCTCTGAAAGTGGGATGATACTTAATTC
The DNA here is from genome assembly GCF_016433145.1 of Gracilinanus agilis. Taxonomy (NCBI): domain Eukaryota; kingdom Metazoa; phylum Chordata; class Mammalia; order Didelphimorphia; family Didelphidae; genus Gracilinanus; species Gracilinanus agilis. Next base: position 193,888,763 of record NC_058134.1, read on the forward strand.
TTAAGTCAAGTTTTAAAAAATATACAATATTTTATTTTTTCCCCACTACATATAAAAACAATTTCTAACATTTGTTTTCTAAAAATCTGAGTCCCACATTCTCTCCTTCCCTCCTTCACTTCCCCCTTTCCCAGAAGGGCAAGCATTTTGATCTAGGTTATACATGCGTGATCATGCCAAACATATTCCCTTATTGGTTATGTTGTAGAAGAAGTGAAGTCGGGTTTTTCTTGACACAAAGGTCCTGCGTACACTTCTCTGAATTCTTCACTGCTCCTTCTATGCTCCCCGGCCTGACATGAACCCTCACATGGCTACCAACTCCCTTCAGAACAGAACAATTTATTTATAGGATATACTGATTTATAGCTCTCTATATATTTACAGTGAAAAAATAGAGCCATAGAAATGACAAATATTCACCAGTGAACAAACCGTTCTGCAGAGGCCCATAGAACTGCCAATCTTTCCCATGGCTTCTCTGTTCTGTATATTGATGTTCTTTTGGCTTTTCCTCTTGCTGAGTCATATGTTACACACCCTGTGCTTGTAGGACTCCCACAGTTCCTAGAGGATGGCACCTTTTGTACTTTCCTCTTAGCTTGGTATTAATTTCTAGAAGAACTTCAGTACTATTCTCTTTCTTTAAGAAAAAAAAAACAAAACACAACAACTCTTGCCTTTTATCTCAGAATCAATACTGTGTATTGGTTCCTAGGCAGAAGAGTGGTAAGGGTGGGCAATGGGGGTCAAATGACTTGCCCAGGGTCACACAGCTGGGAAGTATCTGAGGCCAGATTTGAACCCAGACCCTCCCCACCCCCACATACAGACCTGGCCCTCTATCTACTGAGCTACCAAGGTGCCCCTCAGTCCTCTTCTCTGATTTAGCTTTTTCCTTCTTTTGACTGACAGTGATGGGCAAACCTGATTCCTCCTGCACACTATTAGTTCAGCTTCAGCCTTGGAATGAAATGAGGCATTTGTAGGTCGTTCAGTAGTTAACAAGAAGTTCACTTAACTGGAGCATAGAAAGGATATTCAACACAAAGAATAAAGCACTTCGTTTGGCTAGAAACTACCTTCCTTCTCCCTTCACCTCTCTATGGCAATGTCTGCTCTGCAGAGCAGTGACCAGCATGGTCTTGGGACGTCTGCCAAGTGGGAAGGCGCCTGGGTCATGGAGGAAGCTCCATCCACACAACCAGAGGCTACAGGAATCTGTAACAAAAGAGGTATAACCTGAGTTCTAATCCCTAAAGTCAATCCAAGTCTGGAGGAAATTTTGTTGCCTTTCTGGGAAAAAATAATTTAATCCATGTGGTATGAGGAGAGAACCCCAATTGCACTGGTCTTATTACATCGACGGAGTAACCCTCTTCCCCTGCAATTCTGGGATCCACTTACCTTGCTGGGACATATGTAACCATTAAGAAGCCATCTAGAGGGGCAGCTGGGTAGCTCAGTGGAGTGAGAGTCAGGCCTAGAGAATGGAGCTCCTAGGTTCAAACCCGGCCTCTGCCACTTCCCAGCTGTGTGACCCTGGGCAAGTCACTTGACCCCCATTGCCCACCCTTACCAATCTTCCACCTATGAGACAATACACCAAAGTACAAGGGTTTAAAAAAAAAAAAAAAAAGAAGCCATCTAGAGGGGTCAGCTGAATGGCTTAGTGGATTGAGAGCCAGGCCTAGAGATGGGAGGTCCTAGGTTCAAACCCGGCCTCAGACACTTCCCAGCTGTGTGACCCTGGGCAAGTCACTTAACCCCCATTGCCTAGCCCTTACCACTCTTCTGCTTTATTGACTCCAAGATGGAAGGTAAGGGTCTTTTTTTTTTTTTAAAAAAGGAAGCTATCTAGTGTGTAAATGGAATTAGCTCTAGCCCATTCATAGTCAAAACTCTACCTACCCCAGATGATGTCATCCCCACCTCCTTTAGTGGGGAGGAGAGATGAGTTACCCACATGTGACAATAAGTAACAAATCAAGAATAAGGGATGGCCCTTTGGGCAGTCCAAATCAGTGCAGAGGCTGCCATTTTTCCACTTGAATTAGAGGTGGACCCCCAGGAAGTGACAAGAGACACTATCTCTTCAAGTATGTTGGTTACTTCCTGCTAAGGGAGTTCCCGCTTTGAACTTGGTGTTGAAGGTTCTCAGAGGAGACCTCAGGCAGCTTCTACTGTGATGGTCACGTGGCTGACTTCCTTGGGCCTACCTTGGCGTTTCCAAACTCTACCTTTAAGTAGGCTCTAGCTTATCTGATTGCTAAGGTCTTGTGGCTTGTAGCCTCATTTATTTAGCCTTTTAACTTTCTCTCTCCGTCCAAGCCTCTGCAGGCCTGGACTATCCTCTCCCTCTCTCTATTTCCCTACTTTTTACCTTCCTAATTGTAAATCAACTACCTTAAACCGGATCCTGATTTGGATCTATTTTAATTACGGAATCAATCTGAATTGTTGATTCCTGGAGGCCACACTTTAATTATATACCTACAAAATACCAAAATCTCCCTCTTACATTTTTGGTGACCACGAAGGGACTCGAACCCTCAATCTTCCTAAATTTTCTTGAATTCTTCTTTACTTTAATCTCTCAGGACTCACAGTCCCCTCCTATAAGAGTAAACCATTATTGATAAATGGGCAAGAGGCATGAATAGGCAATTTTCAGGTAAAGAAATCAAAAGTATCAATAAGCACATGAGAAAGTGTTCTAAATCTCTAATAATTAGAGAAATGCAAATCAAAACCACTCTGAGGTATCACCTCACACCTAGTAGATTGGCTAAAATGAAAGAAGGGGAGAGTAATGAATGTTGGAGGGGATGTGGCAAAATTGAGACATTAATGCATTGCTGGTGGAGCTGTTAACTGATCCAACCATTCTGGCTGGCAATTTGGAACTATGCTCAAAGGGCTATAAAAGAATGCCTGCCCTTTGATCCAGCCATACCATTGCTGGGTTTGTACCCCAAAGAGATCATAGATAAACAGACTTGTACGAAAATATTCATAGCTGCGCTTTTTGTGGTGGCAACAAATTGGAAAAGGAAGGTATGTCCTTCAATTGGGGAATGGCTGAACAAACTGTGGTATATGTTGGTGATGGAATACTATTGTGCTAAAAGGAATAATAAACTAGAGGAGTTCCAGGCGAACTGGAGAGACCTCCGGGAACAGATGCAGAGTGAAAGGAGCAGAGCCAGAAGAACATTGTACACAGAGACTGATATACTGTGGTAAAATTGAATGTAATGGACTTCTGTACCAGCAACAATGCAATGACCCAGGACAGTTCTGAGGGATTTATGGTAAAGATGCTACCCACATTCAGAGGAAGGACTGCAGGAGAGGAAACATATAAGAAAAACAACTGCTTAAATACATGGGTTGGGGTGGACATGATTGAGGGTGTGGACTCGAAACTACCACACCAATGCAACTACCAACAATTTGGAAATGGGTCTTGATCAAGGACACATGACAAAACCAGTGGAAATGTGCATTGGCCATGGGTGGGGGGAGTGCGGGGGGTGAAGGGGAAAGTAGGAGCATGAATCATGTAACCATGTTAAAAATGAATATTAATAAATGTTTAAATTTTAAAAAAAAGAGTAAACCATTTAATTTCTCTTAACCTCAGTATTCTCATCCACAAAATTGGGATAATATCTGTACTACCCCTATACTCCCTCTCAGAATTATTATTTAGTACATGCATAACCCAGTGGAATTGTTTATCAGTTCTGGGAAGGGGGAGAGAAGAAAGGAGGGAGACAACATGAATCACGTAACCATGGAAAATATTTTAAAATAAATAAAGATAAAAATTATATTAAAAAAGGATTATTTAGTTCAAATGAGATAAGTACAGAAAGAGCTTTACAGGTATTAAGGACAGGGGAGAGCTAGGTTGCACAGTGCATAGAACACCAGGCTTGGAATCTGGAGGTCCTGGGTTCAAATATGACCTCAGACACTTCCTAGGAGTGTGACCCTGGGCAAGTCTCTTAACCCTGAATGCCTAGTCCTTGCCACTCTTCTGTTTTAGAGCTGATGCTAAATTTAAAGGCTTAAAGGTTTAAAAAAAAAATGGCAACCTTCCCCCCTTTCCTATAGTCCCTTATTCCTAACAATCCTTTTAGGATTTAGCCAGAAGGTCATTGTTTTCAGGAAGCCTTCCACTGATTTCTCTAACGGGAAATCATTCCTCCTTCCTTGAATTCTCTTAGCATACAGGTATGCATTCCCGGTCTCATAGGCATTTACTTTATGTTTCCCCCGGATTATAAATTCTCTGAAGTCAAAGTCATTCTCTCAAAGCATTTTCATCTCCTTCATCTCCTCTGATCATCAGAACAATCTCCTGGGCATAAGAAAGCCTCAGCTTTTGGGTTTTTTTTAATGGTGGGAAAATAAGGTCCTGAGGTTAAATGACCAAGGTCACAGGCTACTAAGTGGCCTAGGTGACAACAAGTCACTCTGATGCTTCCTTCCAATGCCAGTCAATGCTCTTTTTTTAGTTTATCTATAGTTATCCTAATCCCTCAGTTTTCCAGGATAGTACCAATTTCAGGAAAAAAATATTTCGATGAAGTTTAAAAAAAAAGGAATAACTTTTGTCAGAAAGCATTCATTTTGGGTTCATAAAATATGGGCAAATAGAGTAGTGATGAGTTATGTAATTTTACAAACCTCTCATTTGATCTTTAATACAACCCAATCTGGCAGGTACTATGATGCGCACTTGTAAGCAGTGTGTAAATTTCAGCTACATTTACTACCCCCATTTTATAGATGAGGAAACTGAGGTTCAGAGGTCCAGTCATTTACTCACCATCACACAACTGCTACCATTGGCAGATTCTCTTTTTTCTTGACTTGAGATTCATGTGTTTCCCACTATATACTAAAGCCCTTTTTCTCCTTCTCATCCTTACCTTAAATAATAGTACATTAATTAGTATGGGCAAAAGTTTTGAATAATGTGTAGAGGGCTGGGTCCAGGCTGGAGGATCTGGGTTCAGATCTGCTCTAGCTATGTGATCCTGGGCCAGTCACTTAACCCCAATTGCTTAGCCCTTACCATTCAGAGATACTGACTAGTACTGATTCTAAGACAGAAGGTAAGAAGTTGTTTTTTAAAAATCTGCTTTGTTGAGGGGGCAGCTGGGTAGCTCAGTGGAGTGAGAGTCAGGCCTAGAGACAGGAGGTCCTAGGTTCAAACCCAGGCTCAGCCACTTCCCAGCTATGTGACCCTGGGCAAGTCACTTGACCCCCATTGCCCACCCTTACCAATCTTCCACCTATGAGACAATACACCGAAGTACAAGGGTTTTAAAAAAAAATCTGCTTTGTTGAGTTTTCTCCTAGGAAACTCCCATCACTGATAAAAACCATAGGTCCTACCCTCCCCAACCTAAAAAGCCTTATTCTACTACCCCACCTCTAATTGTTCATAGCTTCAGGTATCTAGGGCTAGAAGGTCAGTCAGTTATTAAGCTCTGTATGCCCAGAAATGACCACAGTGCTGGGGAAATAAGACAAAAACATGGTCCTTGCTCCCAAACTCAAACTTTTATTTGGGAGACAACACACACAAAATTATATTATGCTCAAAAGACATAACTAGTGTACAAGTGAGAGAACTTGGGAGCTGCGTCCAATCCCCCCTTTTACAGAAAGGGAAACTGAGGCACTCAAGTGGGATATGAACTAAAATTTTCCTTCCTCCAAGGCTGATCCTGAATTCATTCACTATTCCATAGCTGGCTTCATTGTAGCAGGTAGAAACAAGGCTGGAAGAAGGGAATAGAGAAAGTTAAAGGAAATCATTTAGATTCTCTTAGAATTTAGGAAGAAAACCTGGTCTTTACCAGTAGGGGTGGAAAAGGAATTCCAAGCTATAACCTTAAAAGTACAGAGTTCTGTTCTTCTCTTAGGCAGAGATAAAAGCACTGGTTGTCAGGGGATCTTTTTAAAAGTACTGGGACCCCTCGGAAAAGAGCCACATTACTAGGATCTGACATGTCCTTTCCTCATAACATCGATGAAGAAAGTTGAAGAAATGATCAGAAGTGATTTGCCGATAGTCCTACAAATTCAACCATCCTCTAGTTTTGTCTCCATTCCACCCTACTGGCTCTAAATTTCTGACTTATGGGTAAACTCTAAGACCATTTTTTTAAAAAGCCATTCCATATTTTAGCAAATTCATAATTTATAACTGTGAAATAGGTACAACCAACAAATCCTCTTGAATTTTACAGATAACTGGATCACTAATCAAGGATTGAGGTTAATTGCAGAAGCTGTTTTCAATGCTAGTCAAGCTTCTAACTCTCCTCTTCTAAGGCATATTTTTCCAAGGTGAGAAACCCCTTTGTATGTTTTCTTGTCGAATAGAGGGCTATTTAGCATCAGCTACTTCACACATACAATTAGTATGAAAAATTTAACTACTATTGAGGCAGTGATCTCTCATCCTCAGGCCAACAAGTCTCAGCGAAGAGGGGAACTGAGCTGAAAAGTGTTGAAAGACAGTGGTGGTGGTGGTGAAAGATGTCAGAAGAAAAAGGAGAAGTGCGAGAAAAGGCGAATATTCAGAGTATTATCCTGGAGTCTTTGTATCTAAGCATATAGGTAGCAGCTGCCAGACTAACAGCCTTTATATAGCCCAGTGAAGCCACAGCTATATGCAATCTAAATTCAGGACTGTGACATTCAGCTATTCAACATGTAGCTTCCATATTACTAGCTTCCTGGAAGTATGGCATGGAACTTTTAATCCCATAGGTTTAAGAATCCATCTCTTCTCATAAGCTTCTTTTTTGAAAGAGCTGCTGGAAGAACCAACTAACCTCACCAGAGGTCACTCAATAAACATGTGAATAGGCCAGCTTCAAGATCCAGGCTCACCCACCCATTTCATTTTCTCTCCATTTGCACACTTCCCTGAAAGTGAGTTCCAAATAATTTAAAGCAATTTAGAGTGCCACATTTATCAAAGATTCGTTTTAAACCAACTTTTCTTCACTTAGCCTCATTTTATTTTCCCCTGGAGTTTTAGGATTATATATTGGAAAACCCAATAAAACACAATCTTGGGTTCCAATGTATTCCTTTTTTGCTTGCTTCAATTGTGTAAATAGGATCTCCAGTGTCGATTTTCCCTGTGTACTCAGCAGTCTCCTTTAGGCTCTTTCATTTGCTTTTCTATATTGACATTACTTTCTGAGGAGGTTGAGGCTGACACTGGTTTTTCTAGCTTTTCAGCATCACCCTGGCTCCTAGCTCAGGTGTCAGGATTGGAGTTTCATTATGTAGAAGGACTCAGACGGGTCGGTATTGATGTGGCCCTCTCAGTTGCAAGAGCACTGATGAGGAAGAGTCTGTCATTCTACAGTTTCTACTCTAGACTGCCATTAAATAGCCATTTGTCCTTGATCAAATCCTTTTCCCACTCTAGGTTTGTGTCCTCAGGGAATAAAATGAGAGGTTCACAGCCCCTTATATAGTAACAATTGAATCTGGTCTATTTGAGAGCCAGACCAACAAAATTCAGGTCACCTGACTTAATAGGAAAATTGAATCTGGTCTGAAACTAGGTTGCTGCAATTTTATGCCCCTGGTCATAAGGAAGAATGGTAGTGCTGCTGAATGAAAAACAAACAAACAACCCCCCCCCCCAAAAAAAAAAAAAAACAGAGACAGACAACTCAGAATATAGCATAAAAGCAAACAAACACCAATTAACATAGGAATGGCTTGAGTCATTTGGGTAAAATTAGGAAATCTTGTCAAGTCGGAGGAGCTTTTCTTTGTGGGGAAGCTGTTTGGGTGAGCCCAGTTGGGACATTTGTCATGCAGATTTAAGGAGGCCTTTTTCCCTCGAGAAATAGCAGAGTAAGGAATCTGGAAGAGAAGTTACAATTCAAAGCACTGAGATACATGGCTGGGAAGCAATGGCTACATAAAATGAACAACTTAGAATCGCACAAATAAAAATTATGAAGAGATTGGGTTGCATAAGGATGTATAATGGAACCCACTTAGACATGTTCGAATGCAAGTTTATGACTCCATAGAGATGGGCTCTCTGGGCATCTGTTATTAACACGCCAATAAAAGCTCTATGACTGCAGAAGAGATGGGGAATGGCCCTTGGATTTCATGGCTAATTTCCAAATGAGGAAACCGCCTAGGTCAGCAGGGATTTCTCGGTGGAGGTATAGTTGCCTAGAGCATGGTGGAATTCAGAGATTTTGCTCAGTCACCCAAGCCAGGATGTTGCATGCAAGGGTGAGACTGGAAGACTTCTTCCTGGCTTCCACAGCACCATGCTGACCCTCATATAAGAATCAGCAGACAGGCTAGATAATGGATCAACTAGTGTTTAATCTTGGGGGACAGGAATGGGGTAGTCTATTTTACTTCCCTTTATTCTATTCTAGTCTGACTTAGCATTACCAACACAAAAAATTACTCAGTGATCGAGCCTCACTGACACTTGGGAGTGTCTAGCACAACCAAAGAAAGAGGTAGCTGGTTATTAAAACAAGACAAAGTAGGGCTATCTGGGCTAGTTATTAAGATGTTATCCATTGTACTTGTGACAGCACAGACATCTAAAAGTTAAGAGACAATATTTATATTTATAACCCATAACTGATCAGTTCATCATCTTGCATCAAGAAAAAATTAGCATCAAGATTTCAAATAACTTTTTCATTAATAAAAATTTCAATTAAATTCGTGTCCTGGAAGGGAAAATACCAACGCTAAGCTCCTGTGTATTTTCTTAGTTTCTTGTCCTGGAAAGGTAAAAGCCAAAGCAACTGAAGTGAGCAAGTATTTATTAAGGAGCCTAAGATGTACCCGGCACTGTGCCAAGCATGGTAGGTACAAAGAAAAGCAAAAGTTGGTTCCTGCCCTTAAATGAGCTTACAATCTAACAGGAGACAGAACATGTAAGCAAGTAGGTACAAAAGAGATGACATATAAGGGATAAATTGGGGAATAATCTCAGAGAGAAGACACTAGCATGAACTTCTTTATGTTTCTATTAAAAGAATATATTAAGATTAAAAATACAGAAAGATAAGTAGCTTTAATTTACTGTATCCACAATATTTCACCCAAACCCTAAGTTAAAAAAAAACAACAACAACACAAAACCATTGAAATCTCCCCAACAAGTCCTTTCCCATTACATTTCTTTAGTACCTTTCTTCCCCCACTGATGTTGGGTTTCATCCTGTCACTTAGACCAGGATTCTGAAACTTATGGACTTTCTATATAGTCCAACCTTGCTTAAACCTGGAGCCAGCCAGCAAAACATGGAGAGCATAGAGACCCTCTACTTGTATATAAGTAAGACATCTTTCACTCATGTAAACCAACCAACCACAACAATCACATAACAGAGACACTAAAAAAAGAGGGAAACCAGTGGTAAGGAGCCCTGGAAAGAGTACTTTTTCTAGGAGGAAAAATTAACTGCCCAGATTATGACTGGAATACAGGTACCCCAATGGGATCTAAGAATTGCGTTTGAGCATCACTGGCCTGCCGATAATCATAGTCCTCTTCTGACTTGCTGTGGGTCAGTTGCATGTTCATGGAGTAGCTTGGGAGATATTCCATGGGGTGGGGGGTATTAAAACTCATAGAAGTCTGTGATTTCATGGGATAAGCCCCACTAGTATTATTTCCAAAGGTAGTCCCCAAGTCACTGGCAGGGTAAGAGTGCTGAAATATCTGATGCTGATAGGAGCCCTCACCACTATTCTGGAACTGATTATTCCAAGTCTGGTTGCTCCATACTGGAAGGGTTCCAGAAGAACTAACCATATAGTCCTGGTGAAATGGAGAGTAGAGACTTATGTACTCCCCAAGAGCTGATCCATTCTGAAAGAGGAAGGAGATGGATTTAATTGTGAAATGTGTTTGGATCCTTATGAAATAATACTTTGATTTCAGAACATTGATCAATACCAGAGAACAAGCATGACTTCAAAGAATAAACAAGGGAGTATAAAAGCACTGCCAAAGGTGTTGGGGACTACAAGGAACAGAAGAAAGGTGTCCTAAAGTGGTAGTGCATGCTGAAGCTATTAAACTTTAGATTTTTAACATACCCTTTATATTTCCAACCGAGGGAAGAAGGAGAGAGGGAGAGAAGGAGAGAAGGGGAGAGAGAGGGAAAGAGAGGGAAGGAGAGAGGGAGAGGGAGAGAGTATTTGGGTTCATGTGGGCACCATCATGAATAGGCAATACATGCTAGAAGCCAAAAAAACTAATTTGCTAAAGGGACAAGGCTTTTTTTTTTTTTTTTTTTTTTTTTCCTGTTACCTGAACATTACGGTTGCCATTCTTTGACCACATGCTATCTTTCTGCCATCTCTTTGATTTCATTCTCTGGTTCTGAAACCAGGTCTTGACCTAGAGGAGGAGACAAGTATTATTTTCTTGAGGTGAAAAGATGCTGGTAGCTTCCTCTAACAGCACATTACATTAGATCTGAGATAAGGAAATATTTTCAGGGAATATCTATAGTCTATGGATGGAAAGCTGGACCCTCATCCAATTCCTTTCCTGACTCTGAAGATTAACTTTCTTCATTCCACTTATGCTAATGTCTTCCCCCAATTGATTTATCTCTCTGCATGTGTGTGTGTGTGTGTGTGTGTTTTCTCATTTCCTCCAATTCTTGTGAAGTTCTTGAAAGCAGTGAGTTGGTCTTTTGCCCCTGTATCCCCAGCTAAGCTCAGCATAGTGCCAGGCCCACAGTAGATGCCTCTTGAGAGACAGATCCATTCCACTACTTCCTCAAAGACTTACCTGTTTGTAAGTAAGGTTCAAATTCTCAGCCACATTTCGGATCTGCTGTGGGCTTAGGTATTTCTGCTCCACAAATCTGCTGTTGAGTACATTCAGTTGAGCCTGAGAGAACACTGTCCTCATCTTAGGTTTTTTGACTGGGCTTTGGTCTTTTCCCTGATGGGTCTTGGGTTTGTTCTGGGAGGAAAGGCTATTTGAAGTAGGGCTAGTGGCAGAATCAGGAGTATCTTGAATAAATTTATCCATGGATGAAGGAGCAGGAGAAATTGCTGAATGGTGAAAGAAAGCAAAACCAGAATTTGTCACTGACAGAAATTATTACCCAGAGTCACACAACTAGGAAGTGTCTGAGGCCAGATTTGAACCTAGGACCTCCTGCCTCTAGGCCTGGCTCTCAATCCACTGAGCTACCCAGCTGCCCCCTATTTTATACACTTTTAAAATATTCATCACCCACAGATTATTAGAAGATTAAACTAATCTTCAAAAGAATGAAATAATTTGTTTCTAAACTCTTCTAAAAAGAATCCTACATAAATGTGGTTTAGTAACTTGAAATTGTGCAGGGAGGACTGGAATGCCTAACAAGCCTCAAATTATATTTTTCTAGCAGATAACATAATTCCATTTAATCTTTGGATAGCTTGGTGTGTCAGATTCCCTGAGCAAAGTTTTCACATTCTTCCTCCAACAAACCTCTCTTACTACTTCTCCCCAAAGAGAATTTTTCTTTAGTCCCCATCCCATCTCTTTGACATTCTTTGGCCATTAATGAGTTACTTAACCTGACTTAAATCTGAGTCAGATCTTTGAGTTATTAAATTTCTTGTAACTTTCAGTGGGAAATAATTTCTCTACCACAGTAGACCAATACCGTTTCCAACTTTAAAAAGTCTTACTGAGAGGCAACTTGGGGTTAAGTGACTCAGGTCAAAAGCAGATCATGAGTCCTATTCTTCCTGAACAGCTTTCCACACACCTTAACTATCCTACTTTGAACAGGTCCAGGATTTCTCAGTTTCTTTGCATCTCAAGTTCTTCTTATCCAGGGATTCAATTCCTAATTAAACAAACTTTAGGGGGGCTGCTCCACTTTTACCTCTCTCTAGTAGACCTAAGGAAAACTCAAACAGCAACAGCCAATACTATTATCTAATAGCTTTCTTTTTTTTTCTTTCTTTCTTTCCTTCTTTGTGATATAACCCTTCCCACCTCCCCCCACAACCCCCCCCAAAATGTACATATCAAATCATATCATGCATGTTTCTATTTATCAATTCTTTCTCTGGAAGTGGACACAGTTATTCTTCAAAAAGTATTTCTGTTCGTGTATATAATGCTCTCAAGTTCCTAATTTCATGTAGATCTTTCCATGGTTTAAAAAAAAATTAGGGGGCAGATGGGTAGTCCAGTGGATTGAGAGCCAGGCCTAGAGACGGGAGGTCCTGGGTTCAAATCTGGCCTCAGACACTTCCCAGCTGTGTGACCCTGGGCAAGTCACTTGACCCCCATTGCCTAGCCCTTACCACTCTTCTGCCTTGGAACCAATACACAGTATTGACTCCAAGTCGGAAGGTAAGGGTTTTAAAAAAAATTAAAAAAAAAAAAATTAACCTGCTCATCATGTCTTACCAAGGAGTAGCATTCTCGTTACAATCATATTCCGCTAAGTGCTTTACAAATATAATAAACAACGTGGTACGGTGTAACGAAAAAAGGGCTGACTCTGGAATCCTCAGGCATGGAGTGTGCCCCTTATTTACTGCCTGAGTAACTGAGCAAGTCATGGCACTCTTACCTTCAGTTTCCTCCTTCGTAAAAGAGGGGAAGATGAGCAAGATGTCCTGTAAGGTCCATCAAGCTCTAATTCTATGATCCTAAGCAATTAAATTCATTTTTAAGTAAGAGCTTTTAAAAAGCCTTACTGAATGTATACATAATTAATATATCAAATAAGAAAGGGCACCTGACCCAAACACCAGAGGAGAAAATTGTTAGAAAGTTTTTAGATAGGTCTGATTCCCAAGGGGATTGGGGAAAAGAGCCTGTTTGTTCTAAAATATTTATAGCATTTCTTTGGGGCAGCACCCACTCTATTTCCAGTTTTTTGTGCTTAGCCCAGCACCTGATCCGTATGAGGTGCTTAATAAATGCTAGTTGCCTTCTTTCTCTCCCTCCCTTAAACTGGAGGCATCTTGGCCAGCCCAAAGATTAACAATCCTAAGTAGAGCAAATGAATGGAAACTGATTATTGGTAAAAGGAGGCCTTATTTCCTCCATCCTTGTCATCCAGATCAACAGGGATTCTTTTCAGTTCTTAAAATGGACAAGTAACACTAGTGCTGTGCTAGGTGTTCGGATGCAAAGAGAAAAAAAATGCCTACTTCCAAGGAGTATTGATTGTATTCCGTGCCACACATAAGCGTATCCACACTAAACAGAGCCCAACGGTGCCCCAGACCCACATTAGGTTGTGCCTCTATCTAGCTCGTTTAGACTTTGACGCTAGAACCCAGGACCTCTACATGCACCAGCCCTCAGATAAAGAGAGATCACCCAGAGAGAAGCTGGGACCTTGTCACTGCAGAAAATAACTCAAGATCCCGGGAGATCCCACTCCTATTCCGTGGATTGAACTCATTCTCCAAAGGGAGGGATAAAGGAAAGGGAAGCCATGTATTCTGTCCTTGTCCTAGGGCAAAAGAACTTGGTGGGGCTGGGGCCCTTGGGAGAGGGAGCTCACCTGTGCTTGGCTGGAGCTTTCCTGGACTCTGTAGGTGGCAATTAGAGTAAAGGCTTGGGGAAGTGAGTGACCCCGGCTGGGACGAGGAGATCCAGGTGTAGTAAGGGTGGCTGGCATCCCCTTTGGGCTGGCAAGACTGGCATTGCTGAGAGTGAGAGCAGGAGCTCATGTTTTAGAGGAGATGCTGGAAGGAAGCTGTCCAACCTTGGCAGTCAAGTCGCAGTAAGTATGGTTGACAAAGTAGAAAAGGAAGTCTTTGGGTTAAAAACTGGAAGAGACTGGAAAATGACAAAGGATTTTGGGGGCCTAGACAGGAGGGTGTGAACTTCCAGCACTAGAGTGGCCTCCTTTATATCCCTGCCCCCACTGGCTAAATCCTGCCCGCTGGGCTCCCCAAGGCCATTATCATGAAAATAAATAGGCGATTGGTAGAAGGGGTGGGGTCTGAGGCTGGACACTTTCTAGGTCTGTGGGAATGAAGGTAGAAGTAAGATCCCTGGGAACCTAGGACAGGAAGACTTTAGAAATCTAGAAATACTTCTCTTTTCCGCAAATTCCATTTTTCTGCTCTAGCTGTCACAGCCAGCAGATCTTCTGGCCTCTTCCCTCCCCCAAACTCTTAGACTGAAAGGTGTGAATGGAAACAGTCCTGGTTAAAGGTGAATTAATGGAGAAAAAAAAAGTTCCCAACTTGGAACAAAAGAGCCACTATCAATTCCCCTTCCTTCCTTCCTTCCTTCCTTCCTTCCTTCCTTCCTTCCTCTCTCTCTCTCTTTCTTTCTTTCTTTCTTCCCTACCCTCTTTCTCCCCCCCCCCCCCATTGGCTCTAAGAGCCAGGCAACTGAGATTCAATAACTTGCTCCAGATCACACATCAAAGGAGTGTCTGAGGTCAAATATGAACCCAGGACCTCCCTGGATGTGGCTCTCAATCTCTTGAGCCACCCAACTGGCCCATGTCAATTTCTTTTGAATTTTGACCCTGACATCCTGTGGGACAAACAATTTAGGGATTATCCTGTACCACTTTTATTTCTTCCTTTTCCCTTCAACCTCAAGAGTGGCAGAATAACCAGATCAAATTGCTTCTCACATCTGTGCCATAACCCCATCATGTGCATAATGGAGAATTTATTCATAAGCATTTGAAGCACATATTAAGTGCAAGGTATTGGGTTAAACCCTGGAGAAATGGGAAAAACCACCGAACAGTCGATGACCTCCAGGAACTTATATTCTATTAGGACTGAACATTTCAGGAGACAACAAACACAAAATGTATACAGAATAAATACAAAGATTTTTTTTTCTTGTGGGGAGGCCCGTAGGTTGGCATAGACTAGCCTTGAAGCATAGTAGTTGATCCCCTGAGAAGTGGTGTTGAGGGGGGTGAATTTTCTAGGCACCCAGGATTGATCTTTGCAATTACATGGAAATTAGAGATAGAATATTATATTCAAAGAACAGAAAGCAGGCCAGTTTCATTGGGAAAAGTGTGTGATGTAGTAATGTGCATTAATGATAATGGCTCTAAAATGTACTGCTTTTCAAAGGGCTTTACGTGTTCCATCATTTCATGTTCACTGGGACCTGCTGAGATAGGTGCTATCCTTATCTTTATTTTCTGGATTTGAATGCAGGTCTTCCAGATTCCAAGTTCAGCCCTCTAGCCCCTTCAAGGATTCTGTCCCTGTTTTCCAATTACTTAGCAACTAACCTGGCAACCTGGCCTAGAGCTGGGTGACAAAGTGCTTAGATGCTAAACCCAGCAATTCGAATCTTAAGACTTTCCCCACCTCCGACCCAGTATTTATACAGATAGCAAAATAACCGCTTTCAGAGATCTGGTAAATCACTGCAGAAAAATGTCCAATGACTTCCAACTGACCAGCAGAGAAAGTCTAGACTGGTGTCACTCTTGAGTCTCATGTTGCTCCCCAGTACCCCACATTCCAGAAAAAAAAACCCCAAACAATTGCTTTCTAACCCTCAAAAGTGCAAGAGCGCTTACAATTCCAGGTCCAGCTCCTCTCCACCCCCCATCCCACCCCACCACCACCTTCGACAGAATTCCTACCCATTCAATTAAAGCCCAACTCAAAAGCTACCTTCCTCCCCCTCTCCCCATAAGTCCTCCACCTGACCTTCCTCCTCTGACCTCACATAGTGCTCCTTTGTTTTGCAAATTCCTTATGGACTTGTGACCCAGCGATGTGTATTATAGCTAGACTTGGAAGATTCTGGTTGGCCGGAACTTTCTTTCGGGACTTGTTTTCCACCTTCCCCAGCACAGTGCATTTGGTCGGACTGGCAAATACATTGGGCAGTCCTGAGCTGCAGCAATATTTCTCACACATCGCCTGCATCGGGAGACATTTAGGAACACTCCAATCCCAGGACTGAACGTCTAACAAATCATAGTCCTCTGACTTCTGATGCGAAGTATCTGCTGAAGTTTGCAGCTAGGTTATGGGCCATTAGGTCTGGTAGAGGAGCCTCCCGCATGAGCAAAGACAACTCTTGAGTCTGGTTAAGAGGGTCTAGGTGAGGGCTGCGGGGCTGTGGGGGAAGCAGGGGCAGGATGGTGGAGTCTGAGACCTGCAGGTTAACCCCAGAGACCATTTTCCATCCGCCACCTACTCCAAGACTAACTTTTGCCTCTGGATCCCGATCCATTCTTTACCCGCTTTCTTCCTTGCGCTTTCCTCCTTTCTGGTCTTTAGTCCTCCTCTGTCTCTTCTTCTTCTTCTTCTTCTTCTTCTTCTTCTTCTTCTTCTTCTTCTTCTTCTTCTTTTTTTTTTTTTTTAACCCTTGTACTTCAGTGTATTGTCTCATAGGTGGAAGATTGGTAAGGGTGGACAATGGGGGTCAAGTGACTTGCCCAGGGTCACACAGCTGGGAAGTGGCTGAGGCCGGGTTTGAACCTAGGACCTCCTGTCTCTAGGCCTGACTCTCACTCCACTGAGCTACCCAGCTGCCCCTCCTCTGTCTCTTCTTGAAGCTTCCCCTTCCTCCTCAACTGCCTGCTAGAGTGACCTGAATTCAACAATTCTCCCCATTTCAGCTGCCTTTTTTGGCAAAGCGGAGAGGGAATATCCCCTCCAATTCGCCTTCCTTTTTCTAGTTTGGAAAGTCCAGTTGCAGTCATTTTCCTTTAAATCATTCTCTCCCCCTCTCCCCAGCTCCTCGCTTATTTTTCTCAGCTGCCAATCCATGAACATTTAGTAAGTTCTTATGGTGCATACACCTGGCACAGTGGTAGGCTCTGGGGATACAGATTCAAAACAGAGACAATCCCTGCCTTCACTGAACTTGCATTCTATACGTGAGGGTCAGGGTGGGTATGATAGCTAAATGAAATGTTGAGGGCAGCTGGGGGGCTCAGTGGATTGAGAGTCTAGCCCAGAGATGGGAGGTCTTAGATTCAAATCTGGCCTCAGACACTTCCTAGCTGTGTGACCCTGGGCAAGTCACTTGCCTAGTCCTTACTGCTCTTCTGCCTTGGAACCAATACACTAAGGTAGTGTATTGATTCTAAGGTAGAAGGTAAGAGTTAAAAAAAAAATTATAGAAATGGAGTGAAAGGGATTTCTTTCTCTCTCATTTCTTTTCACCCATTCCCCATTAGCAATAAAGCACATTAGCCATAGGAAATCTGTTCGTTTGGAGCCTGAAAGAAGAATTTGAAAGCTTTGTTTTCTCCCATCAGAACCTTCTGTGTAAAGGATGGGTTATTCTCATTTTGAGCAGCAACGTCAAGAGGGTTGACAAGAGGCAATGAGAGAGTCTTAGATCCAGAGCTTGGATACCTCCCTGGGAAATAGTGAACTTCAGAATCGACTTCTGCTGGTTCCAGTGTGTACATTCTGGTTATCCCCTAGAGCAGTGATGGAGTGCCAGGCCCTGCCTCCACCCCACTCACCAGCCTGAGTGCCATGCCTGCCCCTGTCAACAGAATCCCAAACTAGAGGCAAGAGTGACTAGTGTAAGGAGTAGCAACATCCAGTGGAGAGGGCAAGACCAGAGTTATCAGGACTAATGCCAGGCATCTATGACTATTACCATGCAGCATTCCAGGTGGGAATTATCTCTTATTGCCCACACTTTAACACAAACATTCCTATATGTGTACTCCTCTACATGTGAATTCTATTGGCATTCACTTTTCCTATTGGCACTGTGTGTATTTGCAGTGTAGCATAAGCTATATGTGGGAGATGCTGTACTAATACTGTTTTTCTTACCAAGCAAATCAAGTAAATGCATTTACCTTGAACTAATTATACCAACTAAATAGCTATTGAAAGTAGAGCCATTGGTAGGGACTCATAAGCAATAATTTTAGGATTGTGGGCTCACAGAGCACCTCGAACCCGGGAGAGTTGTCTCTCAGGGGAACTGACCTTTGAGTGGGAAGTGGAGATGGCATTCCAAAGAAGGTTCCATTCTGAAAATCAGAAGATATTAGGAGGTACCCACTTTCACAAGTCCTGCAGAACTGAGCCCAGATGGGAACTACAGGAAGATATAGCCACGTCCCAAACAAAGTATTTCTTCTATGACCTAATCTAGTCACTTAGTAAACTCTCTTGATCTATCTTTATAGGAATTTCGCCATGATGACATCTTTTACCAATAAAATATTTGACCAGATTAGCCCTTTCTTTTGGGGAAAAAAAGGCAGCAATAATAACAATAATGACCAACACTAACATGGTTTTTAAAGATTTGAAAAATGCTTTTTTTAATACATTTTTTCAAATGGAAATACCATTTCTATATGAAAAGCAAATCAGACAGACTGGCTCTGTTTTTTCACTAAGATGAATGTATGTCGATATAGGCAGTCCTGAGTATGGCTGAAATGCTAGGATTGAAGTGAGGAAGACCTGGATTGTTTCTATTTTATTTTATTTTATTTTTTCATTATTAATAATCTATCTTCTTTCTCTGCAACCACAACTTCCCACCCCAAATTGAGAAAGAAAGAAAGACAAAATTTATGCTACAAAGATATCTGGTCAAAGAAAACAAATTTCTGTATTGGTCAATATCCCTAAAACATAAGCTTCAATCTTCATACTCAAAATCTTTCACCTCTCTACTGGAAAATGTATAGCTAGGCTCATCATGCTTCCTCTGGAATTGTGATTGGCCTTTGCATTGATTATAATTCCCAAGTCTTTCAAATTTGTTTGTTTTTTGGAATATTGCTGTCATTGTGTAAATTGTTCTGGTTCTGTTCATCTCATTCTGCCATCATTGTTTGTGAGCCTTTCCAGATTTCTCTGAGACCAGCCCCACCTTCATCATTCCTTACAACACAATAGTATTCCATCACATTCACATACCATAACTTGTTCAACCATTTCTCAATTAATGAGCAGTTTGTCAGATTCTAAATCTTTGCCACTGTAAAAAGATCTGCTATAAAATTTTTGTGCATTCTTAGTTTTGCTTAGGCCTAATCTTTCCCTTAATCCATGTTCCTTCTTATTTCTTCCTTTCCCTTTCCCTTTCCCCTTCTATTTTTCTCTGTTTAATGACATTTATTTCTGAATATAACTATATATAGTAAACAATATATATATATATGTATGTGATATATGAAATAAAAATAATATATATGTATATATGTATTCTTCCCTCCTTTAACCAGTTCAGATGAGAATGAGGTTCAGGTACCATTCATTCTTTTCCTTCCATCCATTCCTTCAGGATTTCTTCTTGTACAACCCAATTACCTGAGTTAATTTCCCCATCCTTACTCTCTTTTTCCTCATCTAGCATATTCCTTTCTCTCCCTTTCCATTCTTTTTTAAAGATCATGAAGATATTACTGAACTAGGCTGAAGTTCTCTATTTAATCAGACTCCCTCTATGGCCCCTGATGATGAGTTTTGGAGGGTTATATTTATCATTTCCCAGTTTTAGAATGTAAATGGTTTCCTTTGTTTTGGTCCCTTACAGGTCTTTGCTCATAGTCACCTTTTTATGTTTTTCTCGACTCCTCAAAGTATGCAACTCTGGAATGATTGGAAGTCCTCTATTTCATTAAAAAATTACTCAGTTTTGCTGTGTAAATTATTTTTTTTGTCGTAAGCCTATATCCTTTGCTTTCTGGAATATCATATCCCAAGTTCTCTGTTACTTTATAATGATGGCCGTAAAGTAAATAATGGAGCTTCCAATTGGCACCTGTTCCTTTAAGATTTAAGCTCTATAATGGGGGATTTGGAACTTCTTCTTGCCCTGCTGCATAGCCTCATTCTGCACCAGAATGCTCTTGTAGCAGATACCTCTGACCATATCCTATCCCCAATATTTGCAGACCTCTCTGTTTTTGTGTATGGACCTTAACCAGAAAAATGGCTTACTGTGATTTTTTTTTCCTTTTGATTTCCTGATCAGGGTTAGATCTGATATATTTTGTGAACCTATTTGGAGGGCTTAGGGGAAAGAGGAAGCTCTCTTACTTCTTGGTAATCTGCCATCTTGGCTCTGCCTCTAAAGACCTGGGTTGTTTGTAATCTCATCTATGAAATCTACCACCTTACACAATCTTGGACAAATTACAACTTTATGAAGTCTTAGTTTCTTTTTAGCTGTAAAATGGAAATAAAAATAATGCCTGTAGCATCAACTTGCAGGGTTATCATAAGACTTAAGTGAGATAATGTATCTTTGCCTGGCAAGTAATAGGAGATTAATAAATACTTGATGAATGAATGGCTGTTCCTCTTAAGCATAAAACAGAATCATAGATTCTGTAGAACAGGAATCACCCAGGTATCTATTTCATCAGCATTCATACTGTTTTCCTTGGAAATCTATGAATAGATTCTGAATCTTTTGCCTCATCATAGCATAATGGGTGGAACAAGTGGATGACAACAATTTGTTCTAACAGCTAAGAGGGTAAAGCAGGTGCTACAGAGCAGTTAGAACTTGATCGGATATCAAAGATGCCGGATATCAAAGATGCCAAGGTCATCCACTAGCATTCTGGGCCATCATTAGTTGTTTTAACTTTTGTCTCACCACTGGACTTTGATGACTCTGGAAGAGAGTGAGACACTTTATGCAATTCTGCCTCACTTAAATCCAATTCACACACAAGTCACGATGTCTTTTTTTTTTTTTTTTTAAAATGAAGGATGGGGTAGCTAGGTTGTTCAGTGGCTAGAGCATCAGGTCTGGAGTCAGGAGGACCTAAATTCGAATCTGGCTTTAGCCACTCCTAGCTGTATGACCCTGGGCAAGTCACTGAACTCTGTTTAGCCCTTACAATTCTGTTTTAGAGTTATTACTAAGATAGAAAGTGAGAGTTTAAAATGAAAGAAAGATAAAGGACAAACAGCATGACATAGCTTAGTTTCAAGCCTCCAGCTTCCTTCAAACATCGGCTGAAGAGCCACCTCTTACAGAAGACCTTTCCTTATCCTCCCAGCTGTTGCCTTATATTTATGTGGGGGAAAAATGACCGACAAATGGGTCACCCTCAGCCTAGTTGGGTCCATAATTCACAAGGGAGATGATGGAGTTGCCATAATACTGAGATAGACAAACTCCTGATGAGTCAAAGTCTAGAGGTCTGCTGAGTCACATACTCTGCTGGCTCAGCAGTCAATAAGGGAGACTCAACTCTTTTTTTAAAAATTTTTTTATTGATTAATTAAGAAAAATTTTCCATGGTTCCATGATTCATATTCCTTCACTCCCCTCCTCCCACACCTCTCCCATTGCCAGTGGGCAATTCCACTGGGTTTTAGATGTGTCATTGATCAAGACCTATTTCCATATTATTGATAATTGCACTAGGGTGATCGTTTAGAGTCTACATCCCCAATAACATCCCCATTGACCCATGTGATCAGGCAGTTGTTTTTCTTCTGTGTTTCTGCTCCCACAGTTCTTTCTCTGAATGGACTCTTCAACTCTTGAGTGTAAACCCTTTAGCCCTGAGTCACCCAGGGCCTGAAGATGATCCCAAAGCTCCCATCTGGTCAGTTGGAACCTTAAAAAGCAGATCAGAGCTCTTGTTCCATCTTCATTTGCTAGGACCTTAATAAATCTGTTGCATCTCACTGCAGTATATTAAATTTGAGGATGAATGTAAAAATTATATTTCACAGTTTTGTAACCAGTGATGGACAAATCTTAATTTCTAACTCTTCTGTTTGAAAAATAGAAAAATATTGTCTTTAAAGGAGGGTTTGGGAGTTTCACATTGTAGGAGTTGTGGGGAATAAGCATTTATTAGGTCTAGTATGTACCAGGCACAAAGAGTTAGGCATGACAAAACAGTTGAATAACAACAGCAAAGATACCACTATGCTAACTAAGCTCTTCACAAATATTATTTCATTTGATCCTCATAACAACCTCACAAAAGAGGTGCTATTAATATTCCTATTTTACAGTCGAGGAAACTGAGGCAGACAGAGGTTAAGTGACTTGAATAGGATCATATAACTATCTGAGGTAAGATTTGAGCTCAGATCTTCCTAATTCCAGGTCCAGTGCTCTAACCACTGCACCATCTAGCTGCCTGAATTGAGCTCTGAGATTACATTTTAGACAAAAACAAGGGAAGATACTAATATCTTTTTTTTTTTAAACCCTTACCTTCCATCTTGGAGTGAATACTGTGTATTGGCTCCAAGGCAGAAGAGTGATAAGGGTAGGCAATGGGGATCAAGTGACTTGCCCAGGGTCACACAGCTAAGAAGTATCTGAGGCCAGATTTGAACCTAGGACCTCCCCTCTCTAGGCCTGACTCTCAATCCACTGAGCTACCCAGCTGCCCCCTGCTCTTCTTTAGAATCAATATTCAGTACTGATTCTGAGACAGAAGGTGAGGGTTTAAAAAAATAGCATGGCTCTCTGAGAGAGAAAGGAAGAAATGAGGATGATTTTTAAAATAATGAGAATTTATTTCTTTTACATAAAAATAATACCTGTAGCATCGACCTGCAGGGTTATCATAAGACTTAAGTGAGATAATGTATCTTTGCCTGGCAAGTAATAGGAGATTAATAAATACTTGATGAATGAATGGCTTTTAAAATACTTTTTTTTTTGTTAAATCAAATTAACAAATAATTGCAAATTTCATACTATCAGGCAGTGCTTTCCAGTGGAAAAGTATAAAGATAGGGAGTAAAGATGACTGAGACTTGAATTTAATATATTGTGTGGCTTTAAACAAAGAATAGAGTTATCAAATAACATTCCTAAGGCTTGTCAGGACCTTGGAAATTGCTTAGTCCAGTTCTCTCCTTTTTAAGGTAAATTAAATATCTTGCACAAGATCATACAGTTGCACAATGAATCATAAAAACGCGGAGAATATTGACTATCTTGTGGTTTTTGAGTCATCAGTCATCATATGAGTCATGACTGCCTCTCAGTGACCCCATTTGGGGTTTTCTTGGCAAAGATACTGGAGTAGTTTGCCATTTTATTCTCCATCTGAATGTATATTATTGTTCTAAAATGCTACATGATTGCTTGTGGGGCTTCATCTCAGCTTTTGCACTGTGATCATGGGCAAACGAGAGGCACAGGCTTGAATAAATACAAACACAAGCCAAGTCATTAAATATAAGATAGTTTGGGAGGGAGAACATCAGCAGTTGCGGGGAAGGGGATCTGGAAAGCTGACCTGCAGAAAATGGCGATTGAGTTGTGTCTCCCAGGAAGAGAAGGATTCTAGGAGTCTGAAGTAAGGAGGGATGAGAAATTCTAAAATCTCATTAATCTAGCTGATTTAGAAGACTCTGTTCTTTAGTTCTTGTTCTGAGTCATCCTTGGCTGTGACCAGGAAAGTTAGCATCATGACTGACTTCTGCCCAAACAGCCTTTTGGTTTCATTCTATTTACCAGCTCCTGCCAGGATTCTCACACAGCACAGAACGGGGAGCTGAGTCCTTGACCTGCCCCTTTCTATGTCCATTTTAGCTGACTCAGTTGTACAGTGAGTAGTATTAAATTTTACTTCCCTTGATCATATCGCTCTCTACTGGCTATCTTGAGCATTACCAATGGACTTGAGGAAAAGTAGACTTTTAGCCTTTGAAAACTCTTTGTTTGGACATTCATCACCCATACAAAGGGTATAGATCTAATCATTTATTTTAAAAGACCACATCAAAACCAAGTGGGTACAAATATAAACAAGTCATTTTCTGATTCTTCCATGAGTTTATAAGGACCATGAAAAGCTTTAGATAATAAAACTCTTTGAGAATTTCTTTGTTAATCATGGATGAATGCTCCATGAGATAGAAAGTAGACATTATTTCATTATCTTGGTTTTAACAAGGATTATTTAACATAATAGCAATGTTTTGTAGCTCATTGATAGCTTTACAAAGCACTCTCAAAACTATGATCTCACTGATTCTTCAAAAAATGATCCTATGAGGTATATAGGAAGGGTATTATCTCTCTCTGCCAGTCCACTTAGTATTTTCACTATGCTAAAATTGCTTTAAATTTGTTTCATGTCTATCTAGGAATCTCTCTATCTTTACTTATCTTTCTACGTACATGTTGTTTTCACCCAGGAGAATGTAAGCTCCTTGAAGACAGGAACTGTTTCATTTTGTCTTTTCATTTCTAGGACCTAGTATAATCTCTTGTATATTGTAAGTGCTTAATAAATGCCCGTTGAATTGAACTGAATTAAATATGCAGTCTGCCAAAGCTATATGCATTGATAAATGAGCTCTATAGATTACCCATCCAGATAAGGGAACTGAGAAGTAGGAGGGCATAGTTGGGGAATAAGGAAAGGATTTGGGGAAATGTGGATAGAATAAGAAAAAAAATGCATAAGGGACCTTTGGAAAGGTGGGCCAATTTGGAACTAGGAAAGCAAGGGGAGAAGATAAAGGAGGATTTTTGAGAAGGGAGGTGAATAGAAGAGGTATTGGTCAAAGAAAATTGGACATCTGAGGAGGGATATGCCAGAAAAAAAGGAAGAGGGGACAAACTGTGAGGAGGAATGGAGTAGATGGAAATACACAGCTAATAACTATGACATTGAGTGCAAACATAGTTTCTGGTGGTTTAACAATGGCTTAGAGAGTGTGAGTCAGTGATGGTGAACCTTTTGGAGACAGAGTGCCAGGCCCCACCCCAACACCTAGTGGTGGGTGTGCCCTCCCCCTTACTCCACAAAGGGGAGGGAGAAAGGGCTCCCATTGGGCTGCTGGGTGGAGGGGCAGGTGAACTGAGGAATGTCCTCAGCAAGTGTAGAGAGGGGAAGGGGAATGGCCCAAGT
The DNA here is from genome assembly GCF_016433145.1 of Gracilinanus agilis. Lineage (NCBI taxonomy): Eukaryota > Metazoa > Chordata > Mammalia > Didelphimorphia > Didelphidae > Gracilinanus > Gracilinanus agilis. The sequence continues at coordinate 193,913,641 of NC_058134.1, forward strand.
GCTCCGCTCCCTTCCAGCTCTGCCCACTGTGAGCTGCCCACCTTACCCACTGTGGGCTCCCATTGGGCCGCTGGGCACAGGGGCAGGGGATGTGAGAAAATGTCATCAGGTACAATGGAGAAGGGGAGGGGAGCAGTTCTTCCCGAGTCCCTCTACTTTTCTAGTAACAGACTCTGGGTGGGTAGGTGGATGAGGGCATGTCCCCACAGAAAGTGCTCTGTGAACCATCTTTGGCACCCATGCCATAGGTTCACCACCACTGGTATAAGTATTCTACAAAAGTGTTACCTTTACAGTCATCACATTATGGAGATAGTTCTCATCCTGATGGGTTATGGAACTAGAACAAAAATTCCAGCGGGTATGACCAAGCTGGAAAGACTTGTTTGGGAAAGAGTATGTTCCTGACAACAGATTATGTCTGCTGCCTAAGGACCAATCTAGCCAAATATGGTCCTGGTAATATATGTTAAATGAGAAACAGATGGGCTAAAGTAATCAAATTAAATGCTGATAGGAACAGGGAAAAATAGGCCTAATATTACATTGCTAAAGCATCTGTGAATTTTTTTTAAAAGAAAACTAGATGGAATTATATATTAAGAGCTATAAAGATGTTTATGCTCATAGACCTAGAGATCTCAATAGTAGGGATAAGCCCTAAGGATATTTATTATTGAGAGGGTAAAAAGTTGTGTACATATGAAAATATTCCTGGAAGCTTTGTTTATTATGATAAAATAACTGGAAAAAACACAAATGCAATGAACGGGAGAAATGGCTGAATAGATTGTAATATTTGAATTTAGTAGATCATATTATGTTAAAAGAAATTACAAACATTGGAACTATAAAGAAAATAAGAGAAATATATGAACAGTTGGAAAGTGAACAAAAGAGAATAAGAATAATACATATCATAATTATTTTTAAAAAATGACAGCCACAAAATAAAGAAAAAAGTATACAAGTAAACAAATCCAAAGGGAATTCAAAAGCTGAGGATGTTATATTAGCACACATATATAATTTACATATTTTAAACAAGTTGTAAACAATGTGGAGTTTGTGATCTTGTACATAATCCTTTTTATGTATTTGTTTCCTCAAATGTTTTTTGGTGGTGATGGTGGTTAATTAAAAAAAAAAGAAAATAGATTACCTATCCAAAATGCATACAGTTTAGACAATAGATATTATTCATCTACTTGGTTTTTCTTGTGGATATTTAAGGCTTATTCTTTTTAATAATTTTAAATCTCTTTTAAAAGGCTATCCTCAGAGGTGTTCCTTCCTGAAGTCATACTAAGATGATGCCATTTGAAAATAAGAGCATTTGAAGGACTTCTACATTATAGGGAAGTCCTCTACTATTCAGACTCTGCCCTGAAAATCCTCCGTGATCATGGCAAACATTCTTGGGAAGCTTATCTCTCCAGTAATAACCAGAAGGTCATTGAATAGTTATCTCTTTAGTTACCTCTTACAAAGAATTTTTTGACTTAGGCATTTTACTCAGTCAAGTCACTTTTTATTCAATTGCCTGACTAGAAAGTATGGTCTGCTGGGGAATATAGTTTGCCAAAGTCCATCTTTGGCAAAAGATAACAAAGTCTTTCTTCATACAAGTAGATTATTCTTACAATACTCTAATAGAGAAGTAAGCATATGGATTGATAGTTACTGAAATATTCTTAGTTATTATTATTTAATAATAGATCTAACATTTTTAAGTCTTCGTTATCCTCTCTTCTTTTGTATGCCTTGAGAATCAATTCCTCAGTACCTTTAAAAATTGATTCCCACATGAGTAATGTCATTTCCTATCCATGAAAATAAAATCAAATTTATTTTACTCCTAAAAATTACGTTCACTAAGTCTAGTGCCATCTAACTCTCTTCTTAAGAAAGTATTCATGACATACACAGGAGGTTTCTGCATATGTTGTAAGCACTTCTTTAGCAGAATATAAATTTAAAGGCAGATGTTATTTTTCTATATTTGCATTTTTACCATCCAGCACAATGTCTTATACATAGTAGGTGCTTAAGAAATGTTTGCTGAATTAATGGCATTGAATTCTCTTATTTCTTCCTGATGAATCATTTTCTCCTACATAGCTTTCATGGTTTTCCTCTAAGCCTGCCTTTGCTTTGAAATAAAAATATCAAAGCATAAACTGATTTAATTTGGAAGATTTTGTGAATTTCTTATAGATTCTCTGAATCTCTTCATCCTCTGAACAAATGTTGGCACAAAAGTTTTCAGCGACTTGTTTTTGATACTTATTTTTGCAAATGCTTATCATGAACATTACAATACACTATGACCAAATTTCCCATTAAATAATATTTATGCTTAAACCAGTTCTGCCTCCTCCTTGATTTACCTCTTCAAGAAGAAACAATATCATAGCTTCCCATGTGGTCTTTATATCTCCAGTCCCTCCCCTAGCCAAGCCATTCATGGAAAGGGCAGATTAAACTTTGGAGATAATTATACTAATTTGATCACATTTCTATTCTGTTATCTCTATTACCTGTAGAATAAATATCAAAGTCCAGTGGTTGGCATTCAAAGACGTCTATATTTTATTTCAAACTACATAGTCATCCTTCTTTCCCATTATATTACATTTACCCTATATTCTAATCAAATTGGATAAGTATGCTTTCTTTACTCTGAGACTTTGCTCCCTATAGCTTGAGTGTATAACCAATCTCTTTCGTGTCTAACTAAGGATGCAAAGTACAAATCAACTGCTACCTTCTCATGATGCCTTCTTTGGTTTCCCTAGTTAGAAGTGACCTCTTAGGGGAAGCTAGGTGGTATATTGGATAGAGTACCGGGTCTGAAGTTGGGAGGACCTGGGTTCAAATCAGGCCTTAGACACTTTCTAACTATATGACCCTGGCCAAGTCACTTAACTCTAATTGGCTAGCCCTTGCTACTCTTCTGCCTTAGAGTTGTTACTAAGACAGAAAGTAAAAGTTAAAAAAAAAGAAATAATCTCTCCCTTTTAATTTTTTTTAAAAACCCTTACTTTCTGTCTTAGAATCAATATTGGATATTGGTTCTAAGGCAGAAGAGTGGTAAGGGCTAGACAAAGGGGGTTAAGTGACTTGCCCAGGGTCACACAGCTAGGAAGTGTCTAAGGTCAGATTTGAACCTAGGACCTCCTGTTTCTAGACCTGGCTCTCAATCTACTAGGTCATCCAGCTAAACCCTGTAATTATTTTAATTTATTTAAAACCCTTCCCTTCTGACTTCTAATCAATACTAAGTATTGGGGACAAAGCAGAAGAGCAGCCAGGGTTGGGCAATTGGGGTTAAGTGACTTGCCCAGGAATCTCTCCCTCTTTTAAAAACATAATGTTCATCTTTTGCAAATACAATATTCTAGAATTAATATATTTATCTGATGAAGGAATTTGAATACCCATAACTAGTGAGGAATAAACACTAGCTCCTTGTTATAAAATCTCTAGTTTTTAGTTGAGTCTTTGCTTATAGTTATAATGTGTTAGATTTGTAATAATAATTGGTACTGATTGGTGTTTTCTTTGATTTACTCATCTCTCTAGCTTCAGTTCCTGAATTGGGGCTTTGTGCCAATCTTTGCCCTCTGTTTCCTGAGTATGGTGGTTGGCACTGCCTGTCCTTATCCTGAGTTACCTGAGTTCTTGTGTCCATCTCTACCTCACAGGATCAGGCTGTCTTGGATCTTTGAGACCCAGCACTAAATCTTCAATGCCCTCTCTGGTGTTTCAGGAGAGCTTCAGGAGCCCCAGAGCGCCCCTGCCCTAGTCTGTGTTGGTTTGAATGCTGTGACATCATGCTGGTCAGCATTGCCATGGTTGTTGCTGTCTTCTGCTATTCCATGAGACTCCAAGCACCCTACCCTTGACCATTCTGACCACTCTGGGGCTTTCTCAGCCTGGCAGTTGGGTAGCAGAGTGGCTAGAGGGTTGGACCTCGAATAAAAAAAGACCTGAGTCCGGACTTTCAGGCTGTGTGATTCAGGGAAAATCATTCAACTTCTGTCAGTCTTAGTTTCTTCATCTGTAAAATGGTACCCTCCCCCCCAAAAACAAACAAACAAACAAAAAAACCTAGAGCTGTTGTGAGATTCCTAAAATTTCATTGCTCCAAAACAATATACTGTTTCCATACCCTTAGATCATTATTGCATTGGAACCAGCCATTGTCAGCCTATTTCCCTAGCTTGTTAGGTCCCAACCTATTGTCCATTCCTGTCTCCTACTCACCCTTCTGAACCCAGATAAAATATATAAGTTAACTCCAGTTTTTACCATAAGACCATCCATGTCATGGGAAGCTCAGAAAAAGAAGAGTTAGAAAAAACACAAAGATTGTCAGCTTGAGAACCCTTGGTTGCATGACGGGAATATCCCATGCTTTGGAAAAGTCAAGACTTAGGCACAATTCCCATTGATGAAACTGCTTAATAGGTGGTGGAAATATTCTACTACCTGGTGACCAAATTATATACCTAATTTCCTTGCCAAGTAATTAGATGATTTGGGGAGGAATCTTTGAAACAAGTTCGATGGGAAAAGGTCTCATTTCTTTTTTTTTTTTTTTTTTGAAGAGCTGAACAATTTTTATTGAAGAGAAACTCCTTTCTCAGAGTTGTTATGAAGCAAGTATTTTTAATAATTCAGAAGTACTATGAAAAATAAATCAAATTTTAATTAGATTAGCCCTGTCTGATAATTACTACCAAGGTCCCCACCACCCATAGCTTAGAAACATCAAATAAAGTTTTCAAATACACTGGAAATCACCCCCACCCCAAATATTTATTCATATATATTGTGTGATAGATATTCTGTAAGAATCAATCTGTGGTACAACCTGTGTGTCAGTTACCTGAGAGGTGGGATTCCAACAAGTCTTTCCTTTACTCCAACTCTAACACCCATTTCCCATCAATGATACCCTAAATGGAAATGTAAAAGGCAGGAGAGGGAGTAAGGCCAAATTTTACAGCTTATTTTCTATTGTAGATCACATTTGTTCCAGACATAGTTCAAGTAAGAAGACAATACAAGATTCCACTGAGTTTCTTAACTGCCCAAACAAAAACTGCTCTTTGCCCTGGTGAAGTAATACTTAACTTAACTAGTGAACAAGTAGAATAGAGCTTCAGGACCATCCTGAAACTCTCCTTCCTCTGCCCAGGCATCTATCTATTCCTAATACCATTCTATTGAGGGGTTAGGAGGGTAATGACTAAGGGCGTTCTCCCTCTCATCTGGCAAACAGTAACAGGAAAAGATGGGATGTTCTTGTTTTTCTTCAGATGTGCCATTCATGTCCAGTTGTGTAAAAGACAAATCCCTCTCATTAATGTAGTGAAGACTTCCAGAGGTATAAACAGCATACATCTGACCTGAGGAAATAAATATCTGTGAAAGTGATAGTCCTCTTTCGGTCATCAATAAATTCATTCGGATAATGACATTGCACCAGGCGAGATTCTTGAAATCTCAGAAATTTGGTTAATTCCATGCAATAAGAATGGCTCAGAAATGGTGTAAAAGGTTCTGGCTTTTGAAGCAACAGCGACTCACTCTTTCTCAGTGTGTTTCCTGCATCCTGGAGCAGTTCCCTATCTGGCATCTGAGACTTTTCTTCCAGTATTATGACCATTTCCCTTAGGCCATTCTTGTGTTGGTACAGTTGCAAGTTGCTCCTCATCTTTTTCTTTGTGTTTTGGACTTCTTGCCGGGCCTCATGCTCCTTCGAGTGCTCAGACATTTCATTCTCCTCCTCATCCAGTTCCACAAGACTGTGGACTTCTTCTTCATCACTCAGGAAGTCACTTAATTCTTTAAATTTTTCCTGAAACTTTTTTCTTAGCATCTCGACTTGTTGCCCATGTCCGAGGTACCTTCTTCTCCTCTAGTATCAACTTCTGAACATCTTTTAAAGTTTCACGTACAAGTTTCACATTCTCCTGGAGCTTTTTGCTGTAGTCCCCAGCAGCTGCTTCTATGGGTTGGATTGTGCAAACCTCATGTTTCTGAGATTGTGAACAGGATGCATAGAGTAAGGTCTTATATGTCTGAACCTGCAGGTGTCTGTCACACTTTTTGGGTCCCTCAGACCTCTGATGCAGGCTGCGGTGCAAAGTAGTTCTTCTTTTCCTTAAAGCTGCTTTAAAAAGCTCTTGATTGGGAGATTTTCCTGCATTCAGGGCAGGAGAAAGTCACAGAAGCTTGGCTGGAGCCACTGAAACACCACTGGCAAACTTTGTGTCCACCATCCACAGTCGCTGGGTCTGTGAGATGGACTTGACAAATGCTGCAAGTAAGTATATCCTGGAGTCTTTCCTTAATATTTTTAGAAGCCATGAATCTTTAGTAGTGCCTTTGGCTGCTTCCTTTGAAGAAATCAGGAGCCCGAGAAGTCGGTTGCGAGCAGGAATACCAAAAGGTCTCATTTCTAAGATACATAAGGGGTTAATTAAAATTTATATGGATAAAAGGGGGAGCAGCTAGAGATGAGAAGTCCTGGGTGCAAATCTGGTTTCAAACCCTTCCTAGCTGTATGACCCTGGGAAAGTCACTTAACTCTACTTGCCTAGTCCTTACTGCTCTTCTGCCTTGGAAACAATATTGATTCTCAGATGGAGAATCTGGAATATTAACAGGTGCAGAAATGCAAATTAAATAATGGCAAAGTTGACAAAAAAGGAAAATGGCAAATGCTAGAAGAGCTATGGGAAAATAGGCACATTAATGTACTATTAGCAGAGCTATGAGTCCACTTGTCATTCTGGAAAGCAGTTTAGAACAATACCCCAGAAGACTAAATGGTTCATGCCCTTTGAACCAGCAATGGCATTACTAGGCCCATGTTCCAAAGAGATCAAGGAAAGAGGAAAGAACTCTATATAAAAAAAAAATAATTATAGCAACTCTTTTTGTAGTGGCAAAAAACTGGAAACCAAGTGCCTATGAGGGAATGGTTGGACAGATTATGGTCTATAAATATAAATGGAATGTTGTTATGCCTTTAGAAATGACCAAAGGGCCAATTTCAGGGAATTCTGGGTTGATATATGACTTGAGGTAAATCAAAGAGAACAGAATTAGGTGAACAATTTATGCAATAATGACACTTTGCAAAGACAAAAGCTTTGAAATACAAATATTCCACATCTCAGGGGTTAAGGGATTGGTGTACCACTTCATTCCCACATAGAAAATCCACATAAAAATTTTTTTTGGAATTCTCTTCATACCAGAGGAAAAAAATCTAAAATTTTTTCTTTTTCTTATAAGATGTTTATGGTAAAATAAATTATGTATATTTAGGGTATTAAAAGAGAGAATATGTTGATGTTCTATAGTACTATACATATATTTTATGCATTTCTAAGTTTCTAGACTTTTTCTGTGTCATTTGCTAGACTTCCTGAGTTCTCTGCGCCTTCTGCAAGACTCCCCCCCCCCCAATTCTCATTTAATTTCTTATGCTTATCCGCAATATATCAAAAATGTGATGGGAAAGTTGGGCTGTGAAAGGGATACTTTACTTAAAAACTCTTACTAATACAATGACCAACTGGGATTCTGGAAGACCGGTGATAGAGAGGTAGGAGTGAGAAAAAATACAAGGCCCAGGAGAGAGGAGGCCTCAAATGCAGAAAGAGACATTTTTGGATCTGGCCAATTGGGAATTTGTCTTACTTGACTGTGCATATTTAGGTTTAGTTTATGTTTCCCCAAAGATATAGGTGGTGGGAGAGAAAAAAATGCTTATCAAGTGAAAAAAATTGTTTTGAACTAGAAACAATTATTTGATTAAGTAAGAGAAAACTTGCTTTTTCTGTAGGTATAGGAAGGAGGTGAAGATCCAAACATAGGATTGCTATTGCTTCTGCAGCACCAAAGTGTAAAACAGGACCACACCACCTATATAATAAATTAGCAGTTAAGAAAACTAGTGATAAAAAAAGAAAACTAGTCATAGATTTCATGCTGAAATGTAGGCTATAATCTTTATTTTTTTTTTTAGCTTTATTTTCCATTTTAGAATCAATACTAAGTATCAATTCTAAGGCAGAAAAGCAGTAAGGGCTAGGCAATGGGGGTTAAATGACTTGCCCAGGGTCATCCAGATAGGAAGAATCTGAGACCAGATTTGGACCTAGAACCTCCCATCTCTAGGTCTAGTATTCTATCCCCAGAGCCGTCTAATTGCCCTTTAGGCTATAATCTTGACACATACAACGCATCATCTGTGGGAAGAGTGGATATGCCTAAGGACACATGTGAAGGGGTGAGAATGGCACATGGCCAGGGCATGCATGAGGAGAGGCGGTGATTCGTGCCTCTTTGCAGTGTTGCTCTCGTGGGCTGTTTCTCACCGATCTTATGTGATGGGTCATCTCTGCCAAGTACAGAGCTAGGCACGTGGGTGTCATGTGTAGTTACTGCTGTTCTGTGCTTGCTGCTAGGAGCTTTCTCATGGTTGCTGCAAGGCACGGCTCTGCTGAGCTCAGAGCAGTGGGATTTTTTCCTCTGCTTCCCCTTGGCGACTTTGGATACAGACAGGGATTAGCTCACAGCCCTCCTCGATAAGACACTGCCTCTTCCCTAGTGGACAAGCGGGCTCTGCTGGTTCTTTTAAGTGCCACCCCAGCTCACCTTATGGCCTGCTGGCTGCCGCCCTTGGGAGGAGGCTCCATACTGAGGAACACTCAGTCATTGGTTCCCTGCCAGGAGCCTCCGAATCATCAAAGCCTAATCCAGGCTCTTCTCACCTTTTAGGCTGAGCCATTGCCAGGCCAGCTGTTTACTTTCCTTCCCAATGCCTTCCTCCATTTCCTCCACTACCAACTATTTTTAGAAAATGTTTGTTTTCTCCCAACAGAATATAAGTTCCTGGAGAATAAGGACTGTCTTGTTTTCTTATATTTGTATACCCAGCACTTAGTGTAGTGTCTGGTGCAGAGTAAGGACTTAGTAAGTGACCTATTGATCCATCCATCAATCTGTCTATGCATCTATCTATCTATCTATCTATCTATCTATCTATCTATCTATCTATCTATCTATCTATCTATGTATTTATCTGGCCGACCATCTGTCCATCTAACTATCTCTCTATCTCTCTATCTCTCTCTCTATCTACCTATCATCTATCTATCTATCCATCTATCCGTCTGTCCATTCATCCAGCCATCTATCTGTCTGTCTGGTTTTCTATCTGTCTATCTATCTATCTATCTATCTATCTATCTATCTATCTATCTATCTATCTGTTCATTTGTCCATTCATCTTCCATCTATTAGCCATCAATCCATCTGTCTAGCTTTCTATCTATCTATCTATCTGTCTGTCTGTCCATTCTTCCTTCTGTCCATCTGGCCATCCATCTATCTGTCCATCCATCTACGTATTTACCCATCTATCTATCAACCCATCTATCTATCTATCTATTCATCCATCAGTCTATTTATCAATATCTATCTATCTTTCTATCTATCTATCCATCCATCTGTCCACCCATCCATCTCTTCCTATCTATCTATCTATCTATCTATCTATCTATCTATCTATCTATCTACCTACCTATCTACCTATCTATTCATCCATCAGTCTATTTATCAACATCTATCTATCTTTCTATCTATCTATCCATTCATCTGTCCACCTATCCATCTCTATCTATCTATCTATCTATCTATCTATCTATCTATCTATCTATCATCTATCTATATCATCTATCTATATCATCTATCAATCTAACGTCTATCAATCCATCATTCTATTGATCATTTATCATCTATCTATCCATTATCTATCAATCTATCATCTATCAATCAATCTGTCTGTCTTTATATCTAGCCATCTGTCTAGAAACAATCTTCAATTCTTTCAGTGAGGTCAGTAGGTCCTCCTCATACCTAGTATCAGACTAGAAAAAATACACAGCTACTTCTCTCTCTCTATAAGAAAGCCTTTCTAACTCCAATTGCTAAATCTTTTGGGAATATAGAATACCTAGTGTACAACTAGGGGCAGGTAGGTGGCTCAATGGATACAGAGCCAGGTCCAGAGATGGGAGGTCCTGGGTTCAAATCTGACCTTAGACTCTTCCTAAGAGTGTGACCCACAGCAAGTCACTTGAAATCAGTTACCTAGAGCTTTCTGCTCTTCTGCCTTGGATGTGATCTTTAGTTTTGGTTCCAAGATAGAAGTTAAAGGTTTAAAAAATTACAGAATAGACAGCAACCTAAGCAGAGTCCACAAATATTTTAGACTCCCACATTTTAATGCTCATCAAAACTGGCCTTATTGTTCCTCATCTATTTAGTGCCCATCTAGGCCTGCTGTCTGGACAGTTGTTGATGGCCCACAATGCAATGGTTGACAAAGTTGGTCTTTGATGTCTAACTAGGCTCTAAATACTCTGTAGTCAATTGCTTCTGCTGCCTTTTTAGCCATTGGAACAAATTATTCTCATCTGCCCAGTCAGGAGGGCAAAGCCTTCACATGCTTGAGATAGTCATTCCTCTCTAACTCACTGACAAGTTCGAGGCCTTTGGGTTATCCTTAATCTGGTTTAGCCCACCTGCTCAAATGGTTTTGCTGGAGTGTGTCCACTGCACAGGCTACAGCTTCTTGGGAGGCACAGGTGAGAGCCGGGTCAAAGGTGGACCCCAAAGGCAGGTGAGCAACCCTGAAAAAAGACTTGGCAAGATCTCACACCAGAGGCACTAGTCCTTTTTGCAAAAGGAGTAGCAATAACAATTACTTTGGGCTAAAAACAGTATTGATCTTCCTAAGCAAATGAAAGAGAGGAGCCAAGAACTGGAATCAATCCCTTAGTCATCACAATCTTTCCTTATACATTCCTGTGCTTGTTATGTATATATAATGTGACTCAAAATAAGCCTCCAGGTTTTAAGACCCTCATTAGACAGTTTTCTCATATATTTTCCGTGGTGGACACAATGACTCACTGTTCACCAATTCATAGTTTCTTGTCACTTACTTGAAGAGAGTGACCTGTTGACCACACAAAAATTTGCTCCTCACACCTTTGTGGTGATGTGTGAATAGTGCAAGCAGACCTTGAACAGTTGCCCAGTAACCTTTCTCTCTTGAGCAACAGGCTTATGGGTGTTCAGCAAAATGGTATTTACTTTAACTATAGAGAAATAATTCTTGTGTGACTAGTTTAAATAAAAGGTTACTGACTCAAATTCCAGCAATGATAAAAATTGTAATCCTAATGAGTGGGGATGTAGACTCTAAGCAATCACCCTAATGCAAATATTAATAATATGGAAATAAGTCTTGATCAATGACAAATGTAAAACCCAGTGGAATTGCTCATTGGCTACAGAAAGGGAGTGGGAGGAGGGGAAGGAAAGAATATGAATCATGTAACCATGGGAAAATATTCCAAATTAATTAATTAAAAAACCTCGAAACAAACAAACAAACATAAATAAATGACTCCAAAAAAAACTGTAATCCTACAACCTCCATTTTCTACTCCAAGGGCGTGGGAAAGGGAAAAATTCCCACCCCACTCTCTTTGCTTCCTTTAGTGATTAACTCTGGGCTGGGGCTGCAAGTCAAAGAGAGATAATAACTTCTTTGGGGATGCTGGCTTTATTTTTTAAACATTTATTAATATTCATTTTTAACATGGTTACATGATTCATGCTCCTCCTTTCCCCTTCGCCTCCCGCACTCCCCCCACCCATGGCTGATGCACATTTCCACTAGTTTTGTCATGTGTCCTTGATCAAGACCAGTTTCCAAATTGTTGGTAGTTGCGTTGGTGTGGTAGTTTCGAGTCCACACCCTCAATCACGTCCACCCCGACCCATGCGTTCAAGCAGCTGTTTTTCTTATGTGTTTCCTCTCCTGCAGTCCTTCCTCTGAATGTGGGTAGCTTTCTTTACCATAAATCCCTCAGAATTGTCCTGGGTAACTGTATTGCTGCTGGTACAGAGGTCCATTACATTCAATTTTACCGCAGTATATCAGTCTCTGTGTACAATGTTCTTCTGGCTCTGCTCCTTTCACTCTGCATCTGTTCCTGGAGGTCTCTGCAGTTCGCCTGGAACTTCTCCAATTTATTATTCCTTTTAGCACAACAGTATTCCATCACCCGCATATACCATAGTTTGTTCAGCCATTCCCCAATTGAAGTGCATACCCTCCTTTTCCAATTTGTTGCCACCACAAAAAGCGCAGCTATGAATATTTTCGTACAAGTCTGTTTATCTATGATCTCTTTGGGGTACAAACCCAGCAATGGTATGGCTGGATCAAAGGGCAGGCATTCTTTTATAGCCCTTTGAGC
>NC_058134.1:193930988-193953344 GCF_016433145.1 Gracilinanus agilis
AGATCTCCCACTAGTATGGTTTTACTATCTATTTCCTTCTTGAGCTCTGCCAGTTTCTCCTTTATGAATTTGGGTGCTATGCCACTTGGTGCATATATATTGAGCAGTGTTATTTCCTCATTGTTTATACTGCCTTTAATCAGGATGTAATGACCTTCCCTGTCTTTTTTAATCATATCTATTTTTACTTTGGCTTTGTCAGAAATCATAATAGCCACTCCCTGCTCCCCTTAATTTATCCCTTCTAACTTTCTCAGAAGGGTTAGATAAGAGTTTTATGTCCCAATGGATAGTATAGCTACTCTTCCCTCTCCGGGTTGATTACTCTGAGAGTAAGGTTTGATTATTACCTCTTAATGCTCTCTTCCTCTCCTTCTTATAATAGTATTTGTCCCCTCTCCCTCCCATGCCCTCTTTGTGTGTAATAGAATATCCTATTTTCTTATTCACTCAAGTTTCTCTTGGTGTCCCGTGCTATTCACCTCCTCTTTCCCATCCCCCATGTCATCTTAGATTATTTAGTGTTCCACCCTCACCCTGTTAATTATTCTTCTGATTACTATAATAGTGAATATTATAATAGTGAATAGAGTTCACTACAGAGAATTATACATAACATTTCTCTACATAGGAATACAGATAATTAGATCTCACTGAGGCCCTTAAAAAGGCAAATTTAAAAATTATAAGTTTTCTTTCTTTCCCCTCTGTATCTTATTTACCTTTTCATGTTTCTCTCGATTTTTGTGTTTGGATATCAAACTTTCCATTTAGCCCTGGTCTTTTCTGTGCAAATACCTGGAATTCTTCAATTTTGTTGAATGCCCATACTTTCCCCTGGAAATATATAGTCAATTTTGATGGGTAGTTGATCCGTGGTTGCAGGCCCAGCTCTCTTGCCTTTCTAAATATCGTATTCCAAGCCTTGTGATCTTTTAGCGTTGAGGCTGCCAGATCCTGTGTGATCCTGATTGGTGCTTCTTGATATTTGAATTGTTTCTTTCTGGCTTCTTGTAAGATTTTTTCTTTTGCTTGGAAACTCTTGAATTTGGCAATTACATTTCTGGGTGTTTTCTTTCTGGATCGAATGTCGCAGGTGTTCTATGAATCCTTTCAATGTCTATATTGCCCTCTTGTTGTAGGACTTCAGGGCAATTTTGCTGAATTATTTCTGTTAGTATGGAGTCCAGGTTTCTATTAATTTCTGGTTTTTCTGGAAGACCAATTATTCCCAAATTGTCTCTTCTAGACCGGTTTTTCTTGGTCTGTCACTCTCTCATTGAGATATTTCATGTTTCCTTCTATTTTTTCAGTCTTTTGACTTTGTTTTATTTGTTCTTGTTGTCTTGAGAGATCGTTAGCTTCTAATTGCTCAATTCTAGCCATTAGGGATTGGTTTTTGGCTATAATCTTCTGTTTTTCGGCTATGATCTTTTGGTTTTCGGCTACAATCTTCTGGTTTTCGGCCATAATCTTCTGGTATTCCTTTTCAATCTGGTCATTTTTGGTGTTCAATTTGCTTATCAGTTCATTTGGTTTCTGAGCCTCACTTTCCAATTGCAAGATTCTACCTTTTAAACTGTTATTTTCTTGCCAGAGCTCTTCCATTTTCCTCAAAATCTCAGTTTTGAACTCTTCCATAGCTTGGGAGGAGTTTTCCTTATTTGAGGAGGGTCCGGATGCTTGTTTGTTCTCCTCCTCTGTTTGCTCGGTTGTCTGGATTTTCTCTGTGTAAAAGTTGTCAAGTGTTAAAGACTTCTTTTTCTTGTTGTTAATCTTTCTCTTCTGAATTTCCTGAGACTGGGTAGCCATCGTTAGCCCAGCAGCTTCTCAGGTTTATCCTCGCACTCAGGGTCTGTCCAGGGTCTGTCCGCGGTCTTTTGGCTCCTGAGGTATGAGTTCTGGTTTTTTCCAAGGTCAAGCCCCCTGGTGGACCCCCTTGCTTGATCCTGTACTGGAGGTTTCTTTACAAGTCTCAGGGCACTGCTTCCATAGTCGTATACCCGTCTGCACTGGTTCCCCACTCAGGGTTTCAGAGCTTTAGCTTGTTGCTGTGTCTGCCTCCACCATGCCTCTGCCCGCACCTGCGCTCTGAGCCTGCATTCTGCTCCCGCGCTCAGGTTTGTGTGTTTTTTTTTAGTTTTTTGGGGTCCTAAATCTTGCTGCTCTCAGGAACAGGCCCTGGAGCTGCCAATGACTCGATGGGTGCCCCAAACTTGCTCTATTTCTTTTTAGCTGGCTTCGGCACTATAGGTGTTGTGTGTGGAGGGGGTGGGAGTGGGGTGGTTGCTCAACCCGCGATTTAGTGAGAGCTGTTTCACTCCTTTATAGCATGGAAATGTCTCGATTCCACGTACCTTCCACGCTGTGCCCTGTTGTGGGGTTCCTCCGTTCGTCTGGACTTGTTTTTATGTCCCCTTGAGGAGTTTTGTGTGTTTTGGTCAGGAGAGGTTAAGAGCTGCTTCTTACTCTGCCGCCATCTTAACCCGGAAAATCGATGCTGACTTTTTTTAAAAGACTGATGACAGTTAAACCATTGCCAGTTTATTCCAAAATAATAGGGGAAAACAGACCCACACATTCCCAAAATTATATACAAAAAGAGACAGATAAAAACAACAAGAAGTTGAGAATATCTTCTGAGAATATTGTAGCTGAAGAGAAGCCAACAAATTTGAGGACTGAAAATAATTGAAAACAAAATTCAAATTATAGATCAGAAATTAATTATCTAAAAAGACAAATTCTACAGTAATCAATAGTACAAAGCATGAAGGACTTATTCATGTTATGATTAATGTGAGTACTCTATCTATTGATACAAATCCCAAGAAATTTGTGATCATCCCATGCATTATGGTGTCCATGTCCTCCAAAAACATGCCACAGAAGGTTTACCTCTCACATGAGATATCTTATTTTAAGTGCTTTTTCATTTCATGTGTAACTCTTAGCACTCAGGCTGCTTATCTGTTGGTCTTTGTTCTTTGTACATGATCAGTCTAGTTTTCTGATTCTACTTTTCCTATATAATATCTTTATCTCTGACAAGAGACTATAGCTTCCTTCTGTCCCCCAGACATTTCATCATTGGATTGTTCTACAAATCTTTTAGTAATGCAAAGCAATCATCAAACCAAGGTAAAAAAATACCTACATATCATCTCAGCCAAAAATGTGTCCATTTCTTAGTCATCTAGGCCAAAAATGTCTCTGTTTTCTCTTCATCTATAAGGCTTGGCACCTAAGGGCAAAACAAGTTTAGAAAATAAACCATTTCCACAACTTTATAGAGAAGGTCATGGAAAATAATAAATGTCTCTTAAAGCAAAGAGCAGTGGGGTAAAAGTGCTAGATTTGTCATCAGGAAGACCTTAGTTCAAAAACTACATCTTGTATATTTGTTGTGTGACCCAGGGAAAGTCATTTAATCTTGTTCAAACTTAGTTACTTCATCTGTAAAATGGGAATAATAATAGCAACTAACCTCACAGGATGATTGTAAGGATCAAATGAGATGACATATGCATTTGTTGTTATTCAGTCATGTCCAACTCTTTATGATTCTGTGGACCAGGGCACAGCAGTACTTTCCATAGAATATTCTTGGTAAAGATATACAATTGGTTTTCCATTTCTTTTTCCAATGGATTAAAGCAGAGGTGAAGTGACTTGTCCAGCGTTACATAGCTAGTAAGTTTTTGAAACTGGATTTGAACTTTAGTCTTCTGACTCCAGGCCCAGTGCTCCATCCACTGATCTACCAAGATACTTTACCATATGTATAGCACTTTGTTAACCTTAAAGTGCTAATTAGTTGATCCTTAAATGTTTTACAGAATTCACTTGTAAATCCATCTGGTTCTCATGCTTTTTTCTTAGGAAGTTAATTTATGGCTTGTCCAATTTATTTTTCTAAAATAGTTTTATTTAGATAATCTATTTCTTGCTCTGATATTCTAGACATCTTATTTTTTGGTAAGTATTCTTCCATTTCTCTTACATTGTTAAATTTGTTTTCATATAATTGAGCAAAATAACTCCTAATAATTGCTTTAATTTCATCTTTATTGGTGATATATTCACCCTTTTTTCTTTAATGTTAGAGAATTGATTTTCTTTTCTCTTTTGAATCATATTAACCAATGATTTATCAATTTTGTTGATTTTTTCAGAAAATCAGTTACTAGATTTTTTTCTTTCAATAGTTTTCTTACATTCAGTTTTATTGATCTCACCTTTAATTTTTAGGATTCCTAATTTGGTGTTTAGTTGAGGATTTAAAATTTGTTCTTTTCCTAGGGTTTTTTTTTAGTTCTATTCCCAATTCATTGATCTTTACTTTCTCCATTTTATTAATATAAACATTTAGAGATACAAAATTTCCTCTACGTACTGCTTCTGCCATATCCCATAGGTTTTGGTATGTTGTCTCATTATTGTCATTCTCTTTAATGAAATTATTATTTCTATATATTTTTTTACCTACTCATTCTTTAAGATTAAGTTATTTACTCTCTAAATAGATTTTACTTTTTGCTTTCATGGTCCTTAATTGTATATACAATTTTTACTGCATTATAGTCTGAAAAGGATGCATTTAATATTTCTTCTTTTCCACACTTGACTATAATGTGTTTGCTCCTTAATAAATGGACAATTTTTGTAAAAGTGTCCTATACCTTTGAGAAAAAGGCATATTCTTTTCTGTTTCCATCCAATTCTCTTCAGATGTCTATCATATTTCGCTTATCCAAGATTCTATTCAACTCCTTGACTTTTTTGTATTTATTTTTTGGCTAGATTTATCTAGTTCTGAGAGGGAAAAATTAAAGTTCCCCCACTATTATTGTTTTGTTATATTTTTCCTTCTGTAACTTATTTTAGTTTTTTCTTTTATAATTGGATGCTATAACATTTGGTGCATATAGGTTTATTATTAAAAATGTTTCAGTATCTGTGATACCTTTTGACATAATATAGTTTCCCTGTTTATCTCTTGATTATATTTATGTTAGCTTTAACTTTGTCAGAGATCATGATTGCTATCTCTGCTTTCTTTGTATCAACTGATGCATAGTACATTCTGCCCCATTCCTTCATTTTTACTCTATGTGTGTCTCTCATTTTTAAGTGGGTTTCTTGAAAACAACTTATTTTAAGGTTTAGGTTTTGATTCATTCTGCTATCAGTCTTCATTTTATTGGTGAGTTCATCCTATTCAAAGTCATAATTACTAGGTGTATTTTTCTCTTCATTCTGTTTTTCCTCATGGCTTTCTCTTTCTTCTATATCCCTCCTTAGACGTCTAATTTCTTCTGTCTGTCACCTCTTTGATTCAAATTTCCTTCTTAGAAACCTTCCCTTTTCCTTCCCCTAGTCCTTCTAGTTCCAAATTAGCCCACCTTTCTAAAGATCCCTCCATTTCCCTTCCCCTTTACCTTTTAGTTTCTATTCTATCCACCTTTCCAAAATTCCCTTTGTTATCTCCCCCAACTGTACTCTTTTACTTTTTATGAATTCAGTTCTAAAAATCCCTCCTTTATTTTGTCCTGTGTTCCTTCCATATCCCCTCACCTTACTCCTCTATTTCTTAATATGTACTCTTTCTAGGTACGCCTCTTTTTTCTTATCCCCTTGCCCTTCCTTCTCTTTATCTATCCTTCTTTATCTTAGTCTCTTAGTTCCTTAAGGAGGAAATCCCCTTCCTCTCCTGTTTCTCTGTGCATTAAGTCAAATATGCGGTTCTCTCATTAACCCAGAACTGATGAGAGTAGGGTTCTAGTACTACCAGTCCTCCATCCCTTCTTTCCCTTCTCTGTAGCAGTTCTTCCACTCATTCCTCTTTTATATGAAATAATTGTTTCATTTTACATTTTCCTGGTCTATTTTATTATTATTTTAGCTCATTCCATTATATTCAACTCTCTCTTTTTCTCTTTCTCTCTCTCTCTCTCTCTCTCTCTCTCTCTCTCTCTCTCTCTCTCACCCTTTCAAAGTACCAAATTAATTATTAAGGGTTATAGATGACATTTTCCCATATAAAAATTAAACAATTTGACCTTTTGGGTCACTTATAATTGATTACCTTTGTATATTTCTCATACTCAAGAAAAATGGAAATACCTTTAGTTCATTAAATCTCCTTTTTTTTTTTTTTACTTTGTATAATTAGGTTCAGCTTTGCTAGGCATGTTATTCTTGGCTGTAAATCCAGTTCTTTTGCTGTTCAAAATATTATGTTCCATGTTCTTCCTTCTTTTAATGTTGAGGTTGTTAAGTCTTGTGTTATTTGTCTATAGTGCCTCATTATTTAAATTGGCTTTCCCCCCCTTTGTTGCTTGTAGCATTTTCTCCTTAACCTGGGAGCTCAAGAACTTAGCAATGATGCTCCTGTGAATTTTCTTCTTTGGGTCTGTTTGAAGTAGTGATTATTGGAATCTTTTAATTTCTATTTTACCTTCTGGTTTTAGAACTTCTGGGCAGTTTCCCTTGATTTCTTAGGATATGGTGCCTCAACCTTTTTTTTTTTTTTTTAATTTTTAGTCATAACTTTCTGGGAATCTTATTCTTATATTGTCTGTCCTTGATCTATTTTCCAGGTCAGTTGTTTTTGTGCTAAGATGTTTCATATTCTCTTCTATTATTTCATTCTTTTGAAAAATGAGTTATGTTTTGGACATATAGAGTTGAAGATTTCTAAAAATGTCTTATATTGCTTTCAGTCTCTTTTTTCATCTTTTACAAATTATTACTTATTCCTTTATGAATTTGACTGCCCAAAGTCTTTCTCAATATTTGTTTTTCAACATTCTTTTAACTTTAACAGTGTATACATATGAATAATGTATATATACTTACTCTATATACAAATGTATATTTATGTATGTATTACATAAATAGAAAGATATCAACATATCTCTCTATTTCTACCTCTGTATATCTATGGAGAAGCAAGTATGACATAGGGGATAGCATGATTGAGTGAAGTTAGTATGTTCTGCCTCTGACACATATTGGCTGAGAAATTTTAGGTTAGTCATTTAACCCCTCAGTACTCTAAGTAGGTCTCTAAGACTATTAAGTTGCACAGAAAATTCTAACATGCATTGGTAGAATTTTCCTAGATAGTCTCTCTACTCTAATTTCTATGATACTACTATAACTCCTGGTTCTCCTCCCATCTGTCTGAATGTTCCTTTTTAGTTTTATTTGGAGGATCTTCATCCAGGTCATGACCACTAACCATGGGTGTATCCCAAGTCTCTATCTTGGGCTTTCTTCTTTTTCTTCCTACATACTGTTGTGTGTGATGATTTCAATAGCTCCTAAAGGTCCAATTACTGTATCTAGCTAGTTTCCAGATATATAGCTTCAACCTCTTTTCTGAACTCCTGTCTCATATCACCAGCCTCCTCTTGGCTATCTCAAACTAGATATCACATAGGCATCTCAAACATAAAGTGTCCAAAACAGAAATTACTAATTACTTGTATTTCTTTATTTATATAGAGTGTTTTGTTTGTTATTGTTCAGTTAATTTTCAGTTTTTATGACCCGTGACTCCATTTAGATTTGGCAGAGATATTGGAGTGGTTTGCTATTTCCTTCTCCCACTCATTTTACAGATGAGGAAATTGAGGCAACAAGGCTAAGTGACTTGTCCAGGGTTACATATGTAGTGTCTGAGGCAAGATTTGAAACATCAAGATCAATCTTCCTGACTTCAGGCCTGGCTCTCTATTCAATGTACCCAAGATTGTTTTATATTTGTAATAATATAGTAAATAGACACAACTATTTATACATTCTGTAGTTATTTTGAATAAAATTTCTCTTTCCGCATTTTGAGGTTTTCTTAGTAATATATAGAAATACTGATTTATGTGAATTTTTTGTCTTCCTATTTTGTCAAAATTATCATTTCAATGAATTGTTTTAGTTGGCTTTCTAGTGTTCTTTAAGCAAACCATCATATTATCTGTAAAAAGTAATAGTCTCTAGGAATTTCCTTTATTTTTTCTTCATTTTTTATAAATACTCTTTAATTTTTGACATTAGTAATTTATTTTTCTACCTTTTAAAAAGAAAGTTTAACATGTTTATTGATTTTTATCAATTTTTAAAGTTCCTACTTCTATTTTCTAGTTCAGTGGGGTATTTAAAAATGTTTCATTTTACTTCTCTATTTCTTGATTTTCAGAAATTCTTTTTGATACCAAGTTGTCTTTTTTGATTTGTTACTCTTCTAGGATTTAAAAAAATGTCAATATAATACCCTATTTGTTAATTTGCCTTTTCCCCCATTTTTATTAATCCAAGTACTTAGTGACAAAATTTTCCCTAAGCACTGCTTTGACTGCATTAAAGGAATTTTGTTATATTGTCTGTTGCCATTTTCTTTGATGAAGTGATCTATTATTCCTAAAATTTCTTCTTTAGCCTAAATTAATTGGGATTAAATTATGAAATCTTTGTTTATATCTGAATCCCCATTAAATGCTCTTAATTGATTACAATTTTGAAAAAATTCTTATCTTCTGTTTTAGAATTGATACTATTAGTTCCAAGGCAGGAAAGGAGTAGGAAACTGGGGTTAAATGATTTGCCCAGGGTCACTTGATTAGGAACTGTCTAAGGCCAGATTTTTTTTTTTTTCAAATTATAAGACAATTTTATTTGGAGTACAGAAAAACCAGAGGGTGAGACCTCAGGCTGTGGGACATAGGAGGTCTCTAGTTAGGAGAGATCTTAGAATGCCCTTTTGAAACAGAAGAAAATCCTATTGGACTGACCTCAATAAACAGAGACCCCAGGAAAACATGAAGTATCTATTGGTGAGGTTGTTGTCAGAAAGCAGAATAAGGATGGCCCAGAAAAAAAGTTTACCAGGAGCATAGCTGCCTATGGCAAGAAGTATGCCACCTGGTAGCTTTCTATTTTTATTCTAAGGCCAGATTTAACCCAGGATTTCCCATCTCCACTGAGTCACCTAGCTGTCTATATAGTTTTTTACTAGTAAAGAATGTATTTGATATTTCACATTTTTTCCATTTAGTTATGAGGATTTGTACCCTTGTACATGACTATTTTTTGTAAAAGTGCCATACCCAGCTGAGACATGTATATATATATATATATATTTTTTTTTCTTCCCATCTGGTAATTACCAGTGATCAAGCAAACCTGACCTTTGTAAAGTCTCATCTGATTCCTTCACATATTTCTTCACTTTTTTTTTTGTTAGATTTGTTTAGGTCTGAGTGCAGAAGGCTGAGGTCTCCAATGACTGTAGTATTGTAGTTAATTTCTCTCAGGAATTCTGTTAACTTTTCCTTTCAGATGCTTTGTCATTCAGTTCATATAAATAGTAAATGATAATATTATTTCTTTGTTTATGGTTCCTTAAAGAATAATAAGGGAAGGAAATAAGCATTTACGTAGTAGATAATATAGGTTAGGCATTGTAATAAGTGCTTTCTACAAATGTTATTTCATTAGTACTTCACAGTAACTTTGTGTAGTAGGTACTATTATTCTTTTTTTTTTTTAAACCCTTAACTTCTTGGCTTCTTGGTGGAAGAGTGGTAGGGGTAGGCAATGGGGGTCAAGTGACTTGCCCAGGGTCACACAGCTGGGAAGTGGCTGAGGCCGGGTTTGAACCTAGGACCTCCTGTCTCTAGGCCTGGCTCTCAATCCCCCGAGCCACCCAGCTGTCCAGGTGCTATTATTATTACCACTTTATAGTTGAGTAAATTGAAGCTAACTGACATTAAGTGACTTGTCTAGGGTCACATAGCTAGTAAGTGTTTGAGGCCAGATTTAAAACTCAGGTCTTTCTAGCAACAGACCTAGCTCTCTAGCCATTAGGCCACCAGCTGTCTCTTATGATTTATATAGTTTCCGCCTTTATGTCTTTTAATCATGTTTATTTTTATTGTGGACTTGTCTGAAATAATGACTACTTCCTCTGCTAGGTGAAGTATAGAGAATCAAAGGATCAGATAGGATACACAGGGAAAGGAAATTTTAAATACACATCTTTCTGCTTTCATATTGAATAATTAAAAAAAGAAAAAACTAAATCTCAAGGAGCCTCCATCCCATCACCTTGACCAACCAGGGTTATAGCATGAGCTAGAGGACAGAAGGGGATAAAACGGCTCTGCCTCCAGTTTGTCCAAGGGTTTGGGGGGTCACAAGGGTGGATTAAAAGTGGAGGATGGACACTGTGGTAAAATTGAATGTAATGGACCTCTGTACCAGCAGCAATGCAATGACCCAGGACAATTCTGAGGGATTTATGGTAAAGATGCTACCTACATTCAGAGGAAGAACTACAGGAGAGGAAACATATAAGAAAAACAACTGCTTGAACGCATGGGTTGAGGTGGACATGATTGGGGATGTAGACTCGAAACGACCACACCAAGGCAACTATCAATAATATGGAAATAGGTTTTGATCAATGACACACGTTAAAACCAGTGGAAATACACATCAGCCATGGGGGAGGGGGATGTGGGGGGGGTGAAGGGAAAAGTAAGAGCATGAATTATGTAACAATGTTAACTTTTCAAAAAATAAATATTAATAAATGTTTTTTTTAAAAAAGTAGAGGATGGGAAGGGAAAACTTTTTTTAATTAAAAAAATCAAAGGAATAGTTTAGGTGCCAACTCACAGCAGAGCCAAAAGGAGAAGTAGGGGGAAGGCATCTTCAGGCACTGATTGCTGTTCTTGCAATCACCACCACCCTGGGGACCAATTATCTTTCCACAGTCTTGCTCATGATGGCTATTTCCTTTGTCATGGCTGTTAGCACTGTTATCAGAATCTCTTCTCCAAAATCATACTTCCACTCAGACTCCTTGACAAGGTCACCCTCAGGGAAACATAAATCCTCCCTCATCTCCCCAGAGTCTTGAAGAACTTACAAGGAACTATACTAGATCCTAATCAACTGGAGGTCATTTTTTGATGATATTAGGCACATCTTTGTTGTGATTTCAAGGGCAGATATCTTCATATTTGTTCCTGCTAAAGACATTGATACCAAGTAGGTGATCCTTGGCATGGCCACATTTTCCAATTGTGTAGGTTGACATTAGTAGTCTGAAGCAATTTTCACAAGCCAGAGCACTGCCTGGGAAAGATAACTGATGCACTTGCCTCCTTTGCCTTGAAATTCAGGTCATCTGCCATTTTGAGAAACTACGATTCTAAAAGCCGAACATGCATGGATGGTCATATGATCCAATGGTGAGGCATACTGATGAGCCCTTCTGATTGTATATTGAAGAGTCCTCTCAAATGGACAGGGATCCAACTTCTGCTCACATGGAATAATTAATTCAAAGGGTTGTGGAAGAAGCTTCTTAGGAGAATAAAGAAACCAAGGACCAGAATTCCTAGGTTGTTGATGACCACACTCCAGAAGTTGGACTGCTAGTATAATGAAAATTAAAATGAACTGGCTTAAAATGTTCAGGAACTAAAGGAAGAAGTCTTAGAATTTTAGGGACTACATAATGAAAGCCAAGGGGTAGTTAATGGAGCTGTTGACCACATGAGTGAAGGGAATCTCTCTTGATTGGGGGAGAGGAGATAAACAGGCTACCAGAAGGAACCTACCATATCACCTCCAGCTCAGAAATTCTAAATCCAAAAGTTTAATTCCCCTGCATTCAAGTAAGATTAAAGCCATGAGACAAGAGAAAGAGAAAGTTAAGTTGATAAGCATTTATTTATTTAATTAAATCTTTACTTTCTGTCTTAGAAAATAAGAGAGGGTAAGGAATAGGCAATTGGGGTTAAATAACTTTCCCAGGATCACACAGCTAGGAAGAATCAGAGGCCAAATTTGAACCCAAGACCTATTTCCAGGCTTGCCTCTCTATCCATTGAGTCACCCAGCTGCCCCTCAGTAGTCACTTAACCCCAATTGCCTATCCCTTACCACTATTCTGCCTTTGGAATGATACTTAGCATTGATTCTAAGACAGAAGATAAGGATTGAAAAAAAAAAATTAAGTACGTACTATGTGCTAGACATTGAACCGATTAATGGAGATATAAAGAAAGACATTAAAAGAATCTCAATCCTTGATCTTAAGGAGCTCATGGTTTAATAGGGGAGAAAATATGCCAACGACTATACACCCTCAAGATATATGTACAATAAATTAGAGGTATCAGAGGAAAGGCACTAGCATTGAGGGGGAAATGGGAAAGCCTTTTTGAAGACTACAAGATTTTAGCCAGGAGGTGATGAGGAGGAAGAATATTTTAGGAATAAGAAAGAGCCAGTGAAAAAGCATGGAGTCAGGAGATGAAGAATGTCTAAGTGTAACATTATTATGAGGCCAGTATCACTGGTTTTCAAAGTGTATGGAAGGGTGTAATGTGTAGGAAAACTGGAATGTAGAAAGGGGTTAGGGCTTTAAAAGCGAAACAGAACATTTTATATTTGATCCTGGGGGCAATAGAAAGCTATTGGAATTTATTTATTATTTTATTTTTTAAAACCCTTACCTTCCACCTTAGAATCAATACTATGTATTGGTTCCAAGGCAGAAAAGTGATAAGGAGTAGGCAATGGGGATCAAGTGACTTGCCCAGGGTCACACAGCTGGGAAGTATCTGAGGCCAGATTTGAACCTAGGACCTCCCATCTCTAGGCCTGACTCTCAATCCACGGAGCTACCCAGCTGCCCCCCCAATTATTTTATTTTACATTAAAATTTTTTTATTTCCCCCCCTTTTTAAATTTAGAATATTTCCCCCCCTCCCAAAGCCAACAAGCAGTTCCTCTGGGTTATACATGTATCATTGTTCAAAATCTCTTTCCATGTTATTTGTATTTGCAATAGAGTGACCTTGTAAACACCAAAACCCTAATCACATCCCTTTTGCACTATGGGATCAATTCTATGTTTTTCTTCTGCATTTCTGTTCCCACAGTTCTTCCTCTGAATGTGGACAGCATTCTTTCTTATATGTTCCTCTGGATTGTCCTGGGTTATTGCATTGCTACTGGTAGAAAAGTCCATTGTATTCGATTGTGCCACAATGTTTTAGTCTTTGTGTTCAATGTTCTGGTTTTGCTCCTTTTGCTCTGCATCAATTCCTGGAGTTTGTTCCAGATCACATGGAATTCTTCCAGCTCATTATTCCTTTTAGCATAGTAATTGGAATTTGTTTTTCTTAATAACATTTTAAAATTCTGTTTTCAGTTTCAAATTCTCTTCTTCCCTCTCCACTTCTCCCACCCATTGAGAAGGTCAGAAATGAATGACCATTACAACTGTAACATTTCTAGGGCAGCTTCGTGGCTCAATGGATTGAGAGCCATGCCTAGAGATGGGAGGTCCTGAGTTCAAATCTGATCTCAGACACTTCCTATCTGTGCAATCCTGACTAAGTCCCTCAACTCCAATTGCCTAGCCTTTACTTCTCTTTTTGCCTTGAAACCAATATTGATTCTAAGACAGAAGGTAAGGATTAAAAAAACAAAACAAACATATGTCCATGTCAACCATATTCTGGGGGGGGGGGGGGGGGGGACAAGAAAGAGGAAAAAGAAAAAAAATATGCTTCATCCTTCAGAGAGTTATAAAACTGTATATAGCATTAGACCCAGCAATACCATTGCTAGTTCTATTTCCCAAGAAGATCAGGGAAAAAGAAAAAGGACCTACATGTTACAAAATATTTACAGCAGCTCTCTTTGTGGTGGCAAAGAACTGAAAATTGAGAAAATGTCCATCAATTGGGGAATGGCTATAAAAAGATTTGTACAAAAATATTTATAGCCATGCTTTTTGTGGTGGCAAAAAACTGGGAAACAAGTATATGTCCTTCAATTGGGGAATGGCTGAACAAATTGTGGTATCTGCTGGTGATGGAATAGTATTGTGCTCAAAGGAATAATGAACTGGAAGAATTCCACGTGAACTGGAGAGACCTCCGGGAACTGATGCAGAGCAAAAGGAGCAGAGCCAGAAGAACATTGTACACAGAGACTGATACACTGTGGTAAAATCGAACGTAATGGACTTCTGTACCAGCAGCAATACAATGACCCAGGACAATTCTGAGGGATTTATGGAAAAGACGCTACCCACATTCAGAGGAAGAACTACAGGAGAGGAAACACAGAAGAAAAGCAACTGCTTGAACACATGGGTTGATATGGACATGGTTGGGGATGTGGACTCGAAATAACCACACCAATGCAACTATCAGTAATATGGAAATAAGTCTTGATGAATGACACATGTTAAAATCAGTGGAAATGTGCATTGGATATGGGGAGGGGTAAAGGGGAAAGTAAAAACATGAATCATGTAACCATGGAAAATTTTTCTAAAAAAAAAATATTTAAATAAATAAAAAAAGAACACTGAATCCATGCACCCACCAAAAAAAATGCAAAAAAAAAAAAATTGGGGAATAGCTAAGCAAATTGTGCATATGACTGTGATGGAATACTACTATGCCATAAGAAATAATAATAAGACTAATTTTTAAAAAAACTTGGAAAGAGCTACTTGAGATAATGAAGAATGAAACAAGTAGAATCAAGAAAATATTATTTAATATTTGAAGAATAACTTATGAATGCATACCTTCAGAGAATTAATTGAAAAATGGAGACACTAAAGACATAGTCTATATATACATATATTTTGTTGGGTGATACCTTCTATGGTATGGAGAAGGGAGGGAAGGACTGAGATATCTGGAAATAAATTCTATTAAATAAAAACATAGGCTTCAATCTGCACTTTGAGATAATCAGATCTTTACCTGGAGGTAGATAGCATTTTCCATTGTATGTGCTCTGAAATTTTTATTGAATCATTGTATTGATCAGTTCCTTTATGTTCCTGGGCACTGGGCTTCTTCCTGCTGTTGCTGCTGCTGCCACTGCCACAGTCAGGTGCAGCTGCTGTGCTGCATGCACCTTTTTCTATCACTCCATCATCTTCAAATCCCTCTACTCCCCATGTGTCTGCAGATCTCTCTGTCTATCTTCCTAAACTGCACTGGAAAAAATGACTCACTGTAACCTTTTATTGACTTTGACACTCAAAATTCAGTGTGGCACATTTTTAAGGTCATCATAGAAAATATTCTAGGGGAGCCAAGGCAAAATTGTGACCTCTCTTGTTATCTTGACTGTGCCTCTGGAATTTATTGAATATAGGGTATGACTTGGTCAGAGCAGAATCTTAGAAAGATCACTTTGATATCTGAGTAGAGGATAAACTGAAGTGGGAAAAGCCTTGGGGAAAATAGATCAATTGGAAAGCTATGGCAATAGCTTTTTATTGTGTGTGATACGATGAGGCATTAGGCAATGTGGGCTGATTCCAGGATGGTGGCAGGGCAGAGGAGAGAAGGGAGTGAATGCAAGAGATGCAAAGGTGAACTTTGTAGGTCCTCGTAACTAATTGGATAAGGGGGAATGAGAGTGAGGAGCCAAGAAGGATGTCTAGGTTACAAAAGTGGGGGACTGGGAGGCTGCTGGTGCCCTCAACAATAAAAGGAAGTTAAGGAAAAGGATACGTTTCTAGGAAAAGGTAATAAGTTCAGTTGTGGACATGTTCAGTTTAAGACATATCATACTATCTGCTTCAGGTTGTGCAACAGGTAGTAGGAGATGTGAGACTAGAAATCAGGAAAGAGGTTAGGATTGGACAAATAGATTTCAGAATCATCTGCTCAGAGATGAGAACTGAATTCTTGGGAGCTCAGGTGATCACCAAGGAAATAGCATAGAAAGAGAGGAGAAGAGAACCCAAGACATTTTTTTGGATCCATCCACCATTCTTAGCAGGCATGACCTACAGATCCAGCAAAGGAGACCGAGGAGATGTCAAACAAGTAGAGGAAGAACCAGAAGAGGGCAGCATCATAAACACTTAGAGAGGAGTATTCAGGAGAAGATAGTGATAACAGTGTCAAAAGCTGCAGAGAATGTGTATATAATGGAATGGTCAATCTACTAGAGGAGAAGGGGTGTGTGTATAAAGGCATTGGTCTTGCCAAGAAGGCTTATCTTTTTATTGAGACAGGGTGAAGAAGGAGATGGTAGCATGAGAGTATGAAATATATGAGATGAGGATGAATATAGAAGAGGGAACTCTTACTGAATGGCTTCAGTTTTTTCAACGAAATATAGGCATAGTTTTGTAACAGTGGAGTAGATAGTGAGTAGTTACATTTTGACAATGATTTATTTAGCAATAGGCACCATTGCAGAAACAAATTGGATCCAAGGCTCTTGGAAGTCAAGGACCCAGAACCTTGGTTTCTACACAGTTAATATACAATTTTGAGAGACTGAAAAGCAGGGAAAATAATATTCTAGAAATTGAGAAATCTGGTTTCTTATTGGTGGAGAGAATCAGGAGACACTGAGGTGAGAGAGTTGTTTTGTGACATTCCATAAGGTGGGTGGCCTTTGGGAGGAGGAATAATCTTGTGACTTCTCGAAAGTCAGAGCATTTAAAAGCAACTGAAACTTGACTTCACAAAATGGTAGATAAATGCAAAATGGAGTCACTAATGCTATTTTAATTTAACAGTTTCCAGTTGAAGGAGTAAAAGGAATGAGGGCCATGGGAAGTTTGAGAAGAGATGAAAAAGTTGTGGGCCAGTGGGACAGTAAGTCACTCAGAGAGGTGTAAAATGATTGTCTTGCTGTAGTGAGGGCCCAGTTGAGATTGTGTAACAAATTTACAATGGATTAATTAGTACATTTCTGGATATTTTTCCATCTGAGTTCAACAGCATATGAGTAGGAGTTTAGGCAGTGAATGGTGTTAGTAATTAAAAAATTCTAAAATTGTTGTGGTTGCCGTTTATAAAATAATTAACCCTTAAGTCATGATAATAATAATAGCTTTTAATAATTTAATTTTAATATATAGTCTAAAAAAGAAATGAGGAGGGAAGGAAATAGAAAAATATTTCCCAGCCTACCACCCTAATCTTACCAACCCACATGAGTGTCTTTCCCCTGAGTCACCAATGCCAAATTACAGAAAGACTCCCAGCCAAAGACCTCCAGAGAAGAACCTGATTTCCTCTATGATCTCATTATTATAGTCCTCTTTTCCCATGTCACTTAACCAATCAAAGTGTCTCTGACCCAGACCTGTAACCCTATGTTCCTAGGGTTCTTAATCTGTGACCTCTGTTTGGAGTGTTCTAGCCACGCTAATGGACTGACTCGGATGAGCAGAAAGTCCACGACCCTGGGAGGAAGGGGTTCCCTCTACACAATCCGTCCTGTGATTTTTTTGGGAGGCGAGCATGTTGAAATCTCCTAGATTTACATGCCTAGTCTCCCAAGTGAGTCATTTCACATATCCAGCTTACATCTCTAAACATTCTCTTACTAGAGATGCATACAACATTGGACTTTCTAAGAAGAAATTACAATAATGTGGGGATAAGAGGGAAGTAAAAGAAAAAGAGAGCAAAACAAATGATTGGTAGGTGCATTGACAAAAAGTCAATTAGGGGGCAACCCCCTTTGGCCTAAGAGTTTACATTCCGAGTAAATGTGTTCAACCCACTTCAGTTCAATTCTGTTATAAGGGGTATTGACCCTTATTAATTAATAGTATTGGTATTACCAATAATTGATACTGATATGGACAGGCTCTTGAGTTGATCTTGGGTTTTGCAGTTGAAAAAAAATGCCTATTCAAGCAGTTGAAGAAAAATTGCTCAAGTCAGTTATATAAAACCCTATTTAGGGCAGCTGGGTAGCTCAGTAGATTGAGAGCCAGGCCTAGAGACAGGAGGTCCTAGGTTCAAATCCGGCCTCAGACACTTCCCAGCTGTGTGACCCTGGGCAAGTCACTGGACCCCCATTGCCTACCCTTACCAATCTTCCACCTATAAGTCAATACACAGAAGTTAAGGGTTTAAAATTAAAAAAAAAAAAAACAAAAAAAAAAACCCTATTTATTATAACTATTAAAAGTTGGTGTAAAAGGGAAAGTGAAAGGAAAAATAGATATTGAAAAGAAAATATTTCCTATAACTAATAAATTCTAAATAAATCCTAAACTGACTATTTCTCAAAGGGAAGTCTTCATGATCACCAAGAGTGATCCTACTTACTCTACACTATCTAACTAAATTCCCCAAATATCTGTCTTTCTATCCTAAATCTAAATTATAATTTTTATAAACAAAAATAGAATAAACTGGATTTCTTCTCTCAGCTCAGATTTTAACAGACAGGCTGTCAGAATCTTTCATAGACACACAACTTCACTCAGCTACAGCACTAACATGCCACCTACAGCACTAACATGCCACCTATTGGTGAGCAATCAGCAACTGCAGCTCCACTCTTCTCTTGTCAACTATGATGGTTTCAAGAAATAGTATCAGCGGTTCTTCTCTCAACTCACAGATCAGGTTCCTCGAACAACCTTCCTTATTTAGGACTCTTCAGAGTGAGTTCATTGTCCAACTGTCCTTCCTAAGAACCTCTAGGAAATTCCTTTTTCCCCATCATCCTCTTTGAAAATTCCACTCTGACTTAAAGAAATCCAGCTTACTTAACCATTTATATTCATCCTCCTATACCTTAATCTATCCCAAAATCTCTTATTGCTTACTTAATTACCAAATATTCTTTACAATTTATTACATCGCAAAATTCATTCTGGATCTTCTGATGCAGTGTATGGTTTCTCTAGGCTTCCTTATGGTGCTTTCTTCAAACAGTTCACTTTCTTGATTCAGGAAGTTAGTGAGTTTCTTTTCCTGAAATTTCTCTCAAAAAAAAATGTAATCTCAAATTTTATTAAAATTATACAATCCCCACTGAGGAGGGTGTTGACTAACACATGGATCAATTCAGGATACATGGTTGAGTTATGGGATATATGAATCAATTCTCAAAAGAAAAACCCAAAACAGAAAAAAGCCAAATAGAAGAAAAAAAATAAAAAAAATTAAACTTTGGGAAAAAAATCTCAAACTCTATGTATATAAAAATTCTAAGTAAGCAAGAATAAGCCCATAAGAGGTCCTTGAATCAAGGCCCAATTAAAGTGATTTATGTCCCACAAGCCTGTAGGACAATTGTAATAATATATCACTTACCCATTGATAGCCAGGACTACAGAAAATTGCCATACTATTAAGGGAGAAAAGGAACTAGATTTTGAAGTAAAAAGGAAGTATGATTCCCTGGTCTGATTTTATCTTCGATTTCAGGGATAGGGGAGCCAAAATGGCAGCCAAACTTGTTAGTACTTGTTAGAAATCTGGCACAGGAAATCCTGCATCTGATGTTGTCAAATAGCCTCTTCCTTGAATCTCAAAACAAGTCCTCTGTCTTGACACAGATTCTCATCAATCCCACTGGGATTGGTTGGTCTCCTTGACCTTGTGCTTCACGGCATTGGACAATGACTCTTTTGTGATCCCTTCTTCTGAAATCAGACAGAATTATTAGTAACAGCCCCAAGATATTTAACAATTAAAGGCAATTTCTATAGTCTAAAGCTTTTGGGTATGCATTGCTATTAGGGCTAATGGATATTTTAAACTTATCCTTCAATACCAAAAAACCATTAATACTGGTTACATGTATTTCAAGTACAAAAATAAGAGAAGTAAAAAAATTCAAATATCCTATTGCAAATAAAAGGAAAAACAATAACATTAAAAAAATTAAAATTCATAGTTCACATTCCATGACAATGTCTCAGCCAAAACTGTGTCCAACTTGTCTTTGAACTTTTATGATGGTATTTATGATAGTATGATGGTCCAATCATAGGAGGAGAAGAAAAAAAAAACAATTGCAATACTGGATACAGTTCATCAATGTTGATAGAAGATGCCTATTTTATTTGTGAGCAATGAATCTAAGAGCCCTTTTCTCCAATTTTGATAGCTGTTGGAATGGTTAATAGGACTTGGTATAGACCTTCCCAGGCAGGCTGAGTTCCTACAATGCACTGGAAATTCTTTATGTACACCTTGTCTCCTGGGTATTGTTATAAGGATTATTGATCCTTATAGATTAATGTTATTGGTATACGTATTTCCAATACCTGTGTCCTGAGTGGACAGGCTATTGTTTTGACTGTTGAGAAAGATGGCTTCTCTAAACAGAACCTAAAGAATTCTGGCTCAGGCCAGCTATATAAAAATATATTTATTGTTGTTATAAAAAATTTAAGAAGGGATAGTAAAAGGAAAACAGATAGAAAGATATTTCTTATAATTATGTAAATTCTTATGCTAATAAATCTTACTATAACCACCCAACCAATCTAGTCCTTGCAGACCGTCTTCTCCTTCGACTGAGTTGAAGCTAACCTCTCTTCCTATTCTGTCTAAAATCCCCAAATCCTTACCTATCTATCCTATTCTAATTATAACCTTTATAAACAAGAAGAATAAATCAGGTTTCTCTTCCCTGTTGCTCAGATGTGATTTCCAGCTGGTCAGAAATTCCACTGCCTTCTCCACTCAACAGGTTAGACTTTACTGCCACCTATTGGAGCAGTCACAAGTACTGTACCCAAGAGACTCTCTTCTCTGGCCAGATAAGATGGATTATTCTCAGGATGTAAATTCACCAAGATTTTTCAATCTTGCAGAGCTGCTCTTTGGACCACCTTTCTTGAACATGGTCAATCCAAAAGGTCAGCAGTTATCAAATGCCTTTCTCAAAGCTCCTTAAGAAAGTTCTCTCCCATCAATCATACCTGAGATTCCATTCAGATTGAGAGAAACCCAACTTATTAATCTCTCTTAAGTATTTATAAATAAATTATGTTACTTAACCCTATTTCCTAGTGAACTTTTACTTAATTAACAAATATTTCTCTACAGTGTAGGTCATGGAGTGAGAAGTCTATAGGTCCTGCTTGTACAGCAGCTCTGGATTCATGGAGTTCTCAAAATTTGATCTCTAAATCCTGTATATACATAGAAATAGAAGTGTCCCCTCCTAGTAATGATGTGTATGCAGGAGAAAAAAGCTTAACATACATAAGGGGATGTCCAAAAAGCATCTCAAATGGTGAGATGTGTAGATCTGCCCTGGTCTGCTTTGAAGATAAAATAGAGCTAGAGGGAGGCCATTTTAAGTGAGCCTCAGTGCACAATTTTCCAATCATAGTTTTAAGATCTCCACTCTCTAAACTTGACCTGAGCTCTGGGAATGATACAGTACGTGGAATTTGGGAGTGATTCCCAAACAGGAATAAATCTGAGACAAAACCAGATTGGTAAAATGAGTTCCCCTGTCTGAATCAATTAGTGCTGGCAGGCCAAAGTGAGGAATAATCTCCTTTAAGAGTACCTTGGCAACAAAAGCCACTATGGCTTGGGCACTAGGAAACACTTCTGGCTATCTGGTCAGCTGATCCACCACAACTAGACAAAATTTATAATGTCCAGCCTATGGCATCATGACAAACTTAATTTGTAAATGCTCAAAAGGTATGTAAGCCAGAGAATGCCCAGCAAAGGCTTTGCCAAAGAAGACATGTTGGTTATAGACTTGACAGGTGGGGCAGGCTGCACACACTTTAAAGCAGTGGTTCCCAAACTTTTTTGGCCTACTGCACCCTTTCCAGAAAAAAATATTATTTAGTGCCCCCTGGGAATTATGAAACTATTTATTGAACTCAGAATAGAATGTAATACAAAAAAAGTGTGCCATCATCGCCTCCCTGGATCGCTGCAGAACCCACCAGGGGCGGTAGCGCCCACTTTGGGAATCACTGCTTTAGAAGCTGTGGTAGTTATACCAGGGGCTATCCATACTCTTTTAATAACATCTACAATTCCCTGGGTGCCAAAGTGACTATTTTTGTGAACGGATAAGCCTTGGTTTTGTTTGTACAAAAACATTTAAATTTAATATCCTCAAAATCATTTATTTTATATCTCATACAGTGTATTCCCCTCCATCTTATTTTCCCTTTTTGTTCCTGTTCTTCATCTGTGCTTTTACTTTGTCCCTCCTCATAAGTATTATTGCTTCTGACCACTACCTCCCTCAAATCACTCTTTTTTCACTTAGCCCTGCCTTTTCTTATTTCCCTCCTCTTCCCTATAGGGTAAGATAGACTTTCTATACTTACCTGAGTATGGATATCATTCCCTCTCTGAGCCAATTCTTCTTTCTTTCTTTCTTTCTTTCTTTCTTTCTTTCTTTCTTTCTTTCTTTCTTTGCTTCTTTGTTTCTTTCATTCTTTCTTTCTTTCATTCTTTCTTTCTTTCTTTCTTTCTTTCTTTCTTTCTTTCTTTCTTTCTTTCTTTCTTTCTTTCTTTCTTTCTTTCTTTCTCTCTCTCT
>NC_058134.1:193953439-193969821 GCF_016433145.1 Gracilinanus agilis
CTTCCTTCCTTCCTTCCTTCCTTCCTTCCTTCCTTTCTTTCTTTCTTTCTATATAAATTTTCTGTGATTTGAAAATTTTCATTTAATCAATTAATTAAGAATATTTTCCCATGGTTATATGATTCATGTTCTTTCCCCCCTCATGTAGCCAAAGAACAATTCCATTAATGTATCATTAATCAAGGCCTATTTCCATATTATTAATATTTGCACCATTGAATGTAATGGACTTCTCTACTAGCAGCAACCCAATAATCCAGGACAATTCTGAAGGACTTATGAGAAAGAATGCTATTCACATCCAGAGAAAGAACTGTGGAAGTAGAAACACGAAGAAAAACAAGTGCTTGATAACATGGGTTGATGGGGATATGATTGGGGATGTAGACTTTAAGCGATCATCCTAATGCAAATATTAATAATATGGAAATAGGTCTCTGAGCCAATTCTGATGAGAGTAAGGTTTAAGCATTGCTCATCCTCCTCCACTTTAGTAAACTTTTTTTCACCTTTTCAGGTGAGATAATTTACTGTACTCTTCCTTTCTCTTCCCTTTTGTTTCAGTCCAATCCTCTTTTTCACTCCTTGATTTTTTTGAGGGCATGTCGTGTCATCACAGTCAACTTATTCCTGAAACTTCTGTCTATCTATACTTCTAACTCTCCTAATAATGATAAAATTCTTAAGAGTTAAAAGTATTAACTTCACATATAGCTATGTAAACAGTTTGATCTTATTGAATTCCTTAAGTTTTCTCTTTCCTGTTTATGTTTATATGCTTCTCTTGAATTCTGTATTTGAACCTCAGATTTTCTGTTCAGATCTGTCTTGAGATCTATTTATCATCTCTGATAATCTGATAAGGACAGTTTAGTTGATAAGGAAATAATGGACACTGAACATCTTTTAGCTCATGCTTCCAGCTCTGTCTCCAGCAGCATAGAGTTTATTATATATATTTCAAGACTCATTTCACACAAAAGAACCCCCCTGAAACTTTGCAGATGCACAGAAGTTATAAATTATGTCATATCAAAACACAAAAGGTCTCATTGGCTTCAGAACAGACCAAGGCCAAGGCTGAATTTTGACTGGGCTCTTATCAGAAAGCCAAGTTGGGGAATATTTTTCTCAGGGTTGAATTGCCCCTGCTAAGGTTTTGGCCTTGGCTATACCAGGCAGCTGTATTCCTGGCCAAAGGGGGAGAGTGTTAACCTTTTAAATGCTGGCCCACTAGGAACCTAAAGCTCTTCAATAAGGCCACAATTTTTCAACAAGAAATCACAAGGATCACAAAAGGGGTCAAAAGAGGAGTCTCAGATTTTTATCTATTCTCTTATTGGCTTCCTACAGATCTGGTCTTTTGATCAGGAATTCTTGGAAATCCTCTATCTCATTAAATGACCATCCCCCATCTCCCCCCCCCCATATGATATTCTCAGTTTTGTGGGTAAGGTGATTCTTGTAAATCTAGATCTTTGGCCTTCTATAATATCATATTCCAAGCCCTCTGATCCTTTAATGTAGAAGTGGCTAAGTCCTGTGTAATCCTGACTGTGGCTCCATGATATTTGAATTATTTCTTTCTGGCTGCTTGTAGCATTTTCTACTTGACCTGGAAGCTCTGGAACCTGACTATAATATTCCTGAAAGTGTTCCTATGGGGAACTCTTTCAGGAGGTGATTGGTGGATTCTTTCAATTTCTATTTTATTTTCTTGTCAAAAAATATCAGGTGTAAAAGGGAATTCTTTGTTCTCTTTGAGTTTACATTTGTCAAAGGGAATCCCTTATTCTCTTTGTCTAGTTAGAGCTAACTCTTTGGTTAACAATAACTTAAATATCCCTACTTAGTACCCTACTTGATTGTGAAGACAGCATTAACTCTCTTTTGTCTACCTTTTGATTGAATCAGCAAAAGCTTGAACTAGGTGGAGGAGCTAGCAAACCAGTTAGAGAATTCACACCCTCAGAAACTCAATCAGCCAGGAATCTATGAACCCTTTTGATGAGTATTTACCCCTCCAGAAGGTGAGAACTGGTTCCCACAAATACTGCCCCCTTGGCAATGCTAGACAGTTTGGAAGCTCTGATTTGTTCTTGTGATAGAGGAAGAGACAAGAACCCAGTATAAAAGGCCCTGAATTTATGGGGCTAGAAGAAAGAAGTCGACTCTAAGAAGGAAGTTGGCTTCAAGAAGGAGTTGGACTTTAAGAAGGAAGTCAGCTTCAAGAAGAAGGTTGACTCAAGGAAGAAAGTCAGCCTCAAGAATCATCTTCAGCTTAAGTAATTGTCTTGACCTGCCTCTTGGAGGGAACTTGGGTGAGTGGATAGGTGGCTTTCCCTGTCTTCTGGAGAGAGTTTAATTCCTCTTGAAAGTCAACAAGTCCTGGCTGAGTGGAGCACCAGAGCAATATTTGGTTAGATAGGCTAATGTCTTCCCTACCCTTTTGTATTTCTCTGCTTTCACTCTTTCCACCTCTTTTGTAAATAAAAGCTATTAAAGTCATTTCAACTTTGAGCAATAATGCTTTGAATTGGCAACCACCACTATTATTTATAATCTTCATATATTTTAGCCAACCATTAATTTTCACCTTTACACAGGGAAGTTTTCTTTTATAATTTTTTGAAATAGGATATCTAGGCTTTTTTTTAATCATGGTTTTCAGGGAGTGCAGCAATTCTTTTTTCCCTTCTAAACCCTTTGCTTCTATTTTTAGAAGCAATACTGTGTATTGGTTCCAAGGTAGAAGAGTGGTAAGGGCAAGGCAATGAAGGTTAAGTGACTTTCCCAGGGTCACACAGTTAGAAAGTATCTCAGGCTAAATTTGAAACCAGGACATCCGATCCTTAGGTTTGACTTTCAATCTACTGAATGGCCTATCTGCTCCTATGGTCCATTACTTCTCAGATGATCTTTTCTGGATTTATTTTCTGAGTCAGTTTTTTTCCACCGAGATATTTCATATTCTCTTCTATTTTTTCCTTCTTTTGGATTTGTTTTTATTATTACTTGATGTTTCATGAAGTCATTAGCTTCCACTTGCCCAGTTTGAATTTTTAAGGAATTATTTTATTCCATTAGCTTCTGAACCTCCTTTTCCATTTGGCCAATTCTCTTTTTAAAGAACTTCTTTTTTTCTTCATTAGATTTTTATTTCTCTTTTCCCATTTGGTCAAATTTGCTTTTTTTAGAGACTTGTCCTCTTCATTGGACTTTTGTGCCTTTTTTTAATGTTGGGTAAATTCTGCTTTTTGTGGTGTTATTTTTTTTTTGAGCAATAATGCTTTGAATTGACAACCAAGATGAATTTCCCCTTCATACAAAAACCCTTCAAATACTTGTAGATGCTATCATTTCCCTTCCATGTTTTCTTTTCCCTAGAATAAACATATCCAATTCCTTCAAATTAGTCATTCATAAGAGAGGGTCTCAAGGTCTGTCAAAATTATGGATACTCTCCAGCTAATCCATGAAGAATCTTTTCCAATGCCCAGTAATATTATGTTCTTCCTTTCTCCTTTGTTAGAGTTTTTTATTAATTAAAGTTTGGCACTTCAGCTTGTCAGTGAAGAATCTTTTCCTGGTTTTCCAATGCCCAGTAACATTATGTTCTTCCTTTCTCCTTTGTTAGAGTTTTTTTATTAATTAAAGTTTGGTACTTCAGCTTATCAGTGAAGAATCTTTTCCTGTTTTGCCAATGCCCAGTAATATTATGTTCTTCCTTTCTCCTTTGTTAGAGTTTTTTTATTCATTAGATTGGTACTTTTTGCATGGTTGTTTTTTATCCTTCCTGGCTACTAGAACTCTGGCAGGACAACAGTTTTACTCTCCCTTTTTTCATTGTTCAAGTACTTACTTATCATTTTTTTCCTTAGTTGTTTCAATTTGTTTACTTTTCTTAAGTTCCTTCTGTCTACTGAGTGTGTCTTTGGAAGATTCTGTCCTGCTCTAGTTTTCTCAGGTACAATGTCTGAAAGTAACTGATTCTGCTAAAAGTTATTTTTTTTAATCCCCTTTAAAGTGATGTTCAACCTTTTAGGATAATTCTTTCTTGAGTACAAAGCCTGTATCCTTTCCTTCCAATATATGGATATAATAATGTTTTTAAATTTGCTGTTTTTGAAACATAATCCAGTGTTTAGTTAATGTTCCTTTGTATGTGATTTCTCACTTTTGGCTGTTTGAAAAACATATTTTTTTGAACTGGGATTTCTGGGATGTAGAGTTAACAATTTAGAGTGTGTTTTTATCTGAGATTTCTCTTTGATGTGGACCTTCATGTTCCACACATCTGCCCTGTGTTTCAGGTTTTTCTGGGCAATTTTTTTTTGGGTAATTTCTTGAAATATGGTACTCAAGTTGTTTTTTTGTTTGTTTGTTTCATTGTATTAATTTTGGGCAATTTACTGGGAGACTGATAATTCTTATAGTATCTCTTCATGTTTTGTTTTCCAAGGCAATTGTTTTTGGTTGTAGATATTTCATATATTCTGTTTTTCCTGTCTCATAACTTTGTTCTGTTCTTTATTGGTGTTTTTGATTAAAGTGAAGGCTTCCCAACTACTATCTTAAGTTATTTCATGTATTCCTTATATTTTCTTCAGTTGTTTTTTTTTTAGGCTTGTCAATCACTCAAATGGAAGTTTGCAGCCGCTTCATATTCTTTTCTGGAGGTCGAAGGGTAACTAGTAGAACAGACTATGCATATAATCTGCCTTCTCTCAAGAATTATAGACTATAAAACCTAATGTAAACTTAGAGATTATCTAATCAATCCTTCTTTATATTACTAATGAAAAATGAGCCAGAATGATTAAGTGAAATATCCAACGTGATAAAATTAGTGGCAGGGCAGGTGCTAGAACCTGTATCTTCTTCTGACTCCTCATCCAGTGCCCTTTCTAGTACTCCAACCATTTTACTCCCACTTAAAATTGCTCAACACTTTGCAAACAGTCCTCTTCTTAGAATCAGACGTTATCATTTTCTATACTGGAAACATGTATGAAGATTATGCTTTTATTACGATTTTTGGAGCATTTGTTTTAATTATTCAAATGCCTGATTTTACTTAAACATTTGCAAAAATTTATATCCTAATAAAGTTGGATGGGGAGAGAACTTTAGATTATTTGGCAGATTTTGAAGGCCCTGATCACAGAAAGGTAAATACAATTGATTTTCATCTGTAGCAGTGAAGTTATTTCCGTGCAATGCAATAGTTTGTTTAATTTACTGTGTTTGTTTTTACAAATCAAAACAAATGAAAGATCATAGTTTAGTTACACACCTCTCTAGATTTCAAGAGTCAAGAGATTTTTTACTTA
The DNA here is from genome assembly GCF_016433145.1 of Gracilinanus agilis. Lineage (NCBI taxonomy): Eukaryota > Metazoa > Chordata > Mammalia > Didelphimorphia > Didelphidae > Gracilinanus > Gracilinanus agilis. The sequence goes on from NC_058134.1 coordinate 193,958,773, forward strand.
AGGACTTTTGTTACTGACTGTCATATTCACAGATTATATACCTCAGATAGATGTTTTTCCTGTTCTTAAAGAGAGGCTGAACGGTTTGTTCTTATTCTTTATCAGATAAGAAACAGGAGGTGAACCCAGGAGATATTCATGTGGAAATATAGTGTTTTAAAACTGGAAGGGATATTGGAGGCATTTAATCCAGTGCTACTAAAGTCAAATAGAAAAAGGGGCCATTAAAAAATACACAAGGACCTTGGTAGGCCACATGTTGATTTAAAAAACCCCATATTAATATTATCCATATTTTATTGTATTTTTATTTATTTCATTAAATATTAACAATTGCATTTTAACGTGGCATGGTCTGCCCCTGGTGGCATGTAGCCCTCTATTTGACAACCTTGATCTAGACCAGGGGTCTGCAACCTTTTTGGCCATGAGAGCCATAAATGCCACATTTTTAAAAATGTAATTTCATGAGAGCCGTACAGTGCTCACAGTGCAGCTCCTGTAACAGCGCCTGAAAAAAAATTGACTTTATGGCTCCTGTAGAAAGAGCCATATCTGGTCCTCAAAAGAGCCAGATATGGCTCGAGAGCCATACTTTGCCGATCCCTGATCTAGACCCATTTCCTAATTTTATAGATAAGATGAGGAGGCAGAGAAATATAGTGAATGGAAAGCCAGATTTGAAGTCAAGAAGACTTGTGTTCAAGTCCTGCTTCTGGTGTGTATTGGCTGTGTTATCATAGACAAGTCATTTAACCTTTCTGTCCTAGGTAATTTTGCACTGTAATTTGAAGAAATTACTTAACAATCTGTTTAGATAGAAGGAGTTTCCTCATTGGGAGGGGGATGGAAAAAAGAAAGAAGAGAAGAGAAGGAAGAAAGGAAAAGAGAAGGAAAGAAAAAAGAAAGAAAGGAAAGAGAAGGAAGGAGAAAAAAAGAGAGGGGAAGAATGGTATTGATAAGCAGAAACTCTGGGTTCAAACACTTACTATCTATTTGAGACCTTGGACAAGTCACTTGATCTTACCAGACTTCAATTGTTTTATAATCTATAAAATGAGAGGTTTGGATTAGAAATACTACCCCCCCCCCAAAAAAATTTTTTTTTTCCCCTCTGTTTTCTAGAATTATGAATGGGTCATTAAACAAGATTACCTTGGTTGCTACATCCTTCAAGAAACTTTTATTATTTGAACATATACATGGGAGTCACCTTGTTGGAGGAGAGTCTTTAAAATGTTATGTCATTCTACTGAATTAAATGTTTTTTTTTTGTTTTTGTTTTTTGCAGGGTGGCATTGTGTAAGGTCACTTTTCTAATCCTCCTTTTGTCAATCGTGATGGTAAGTATGTGCTCTATTGTGGGCTATTTATGAAAACTGCCCTTTCTCTTCTAATACCTTCATCCAGAATGCCCTAAATGTATGTGTAGATTATGTTCATTAAAATTTTAAACAGATGGAAATGTAGAAAAATAAGACAGACATTTAAAAAAAGAAAGAAAGAAAAGTAAGGATATGGGTTGGTAGTATTGAAGTTTTCTTTATTTCTTTATTTCTTTATTAAAATTTGAAACTTCTCCCCATGCCTTTAGTATTTTCCCTTCCTTTGGTTACCTTGAAAACTTCCAGCATAAACCTCTGTATCTACTTCATATGATCTAGCTGTTTTTGTCAACCTTCAGTGTCATTTTGACTTTAATTTGGTATAATGGAAAGAGTTCTAACTTAGAATCAAAGAACCTGAGTTCAGAACCCAACTCTACTACTTGCTCTATGTGAGTGATTTGACCTTTCTCAACCTGTTTTTTTCATTTGGAAAATGAGGAGGTTGGAATAGATGTCTTCTACTGTCCCTTCCAGTTCTAAATCTGTGATCCTGAGATCCCGTGTGCCAGATGTTGGGGATACAAAGATAAAATAAAACAAAGCACAACCAGAATTGCGATCTGTGAGTCTGTGTGTTCCATGGTTCTTGACAGTGAAAAAGAACATGCATAACGAATAGTAACAGATCTTTTCCTTTTTTAATTGCTTGTTGTCTTTGTTCTGGCTTCCTCCTTAAATGCTTTGAGGGTAACTTGTTTGAGGCTCCTGTGATTATTAATACCAAGGAAAGTATAAAACAGAGAAACACACAATCTTCAAAGCTGCTGGATTCTATTATGGAGGAACTCCAGTATAGAATTCAAGTTGAAGAAGAAACTCCAGAGGTGGTAAAGTCTTCTAGATCCTCCCCTTGGCTGGTTGACATTATGCCAACCACTTTTTTTTTTTTTAAACCCTTGTACTTCGGTGTATTGTCTCATAGGTGGAAGATTGGTAAGGGTGGGCAATGGGGGTCAAGTGACTTGCCCAGGGTCACACAGCTGGGAAGTGGCTGAGGCCGGGTTTGAACCTAGGACCTCCAGTCTCTAGGCCTGACTCTCACTCCACTGAGCTACCCAGCTGCCCCCAATGCCAATCACTTTTAAGAAATAACAAAGTTCCTTTAATGACCTCAAGCATCTTCCTCAAACAAAGCCTTATCTCTTTGAAACAATACTCTTCTTTAGGAGTTGAATGCCAAGCTGTGTCATAAGGCCTTATGAGGGTGACAGAAAGGGCAATGAGAGTATCTGTTGCATGGGTGTGAGCAAGCTGCCACACATCCCAAAAATCAAATTATCCAACAAAAGCAGAGTAAAGAGGGTCATCAAAGAAATGTGTAATTAAGGAGAAAGAAAAAGAGAAGGGCTGATCCCATAGCAAGAACTCCAATGATATCCTCAGAATGTCCAGAGAATGCAAAGAAGGTACTTAGCATGTTTGGGGGATCCTCTGTTGCAAACTAAAGGAAGAACATGTGTTACCATCCGTAGGAAGGCATGGAGAGACTGTGGTCTAACACCTTGGAGGGAATGTCTTTATCAGAAGAAGGTGAACTTTAATTACATTTATTTTTTTCTTTTTCTTTTTTTTCCTTTTGAATATTTCCCCATAATTACATGTTCCAAAAAAAAAAATAATTACATGTTCCATGTTCTTTCCCTCTCTCCCAAGTCCCCCAACCCCCTCTTTAGCTGATGCACAATTCCACTGGGTTTTACACGCGTCATTGATTAAGACCTAATTCCATATTATTGATAGTTGGACTAGAGTTATCCTTTAGTGTCTACATACCCAATAATATCCCCATCAGCCCTTGTGTTCAAGCAGTTGTTTTTCTTCTGTGTTTCTACTCCCATTGTGAGAAGGTGAATTTTATTGAAGAATTCTATTTAAAATATATTTGTGTTTAACTCTGGGCCAGTCACTTAACCTTGTTTGCCTCAGTTTCTTCATCTATAAAATGAGTTGGAGGAGGAATTGGCAAACCACCCTAGTATTACTGCTAAGAAAACCCCAAATGGAGTCATGAAGATTTGAACAGGACTGAAAATTACTGAACAACAAGAAGTGGGTACATGGATTTAGATGGCAATTGTTCAGCAATCTTTTTTTAAAATATACTTTTATCTCAGGCCACTTTCTAATTAAAAATTAGGAATGAAGATTCTTAATCAAACAAGCAAGTATTTATGAATTCTCTTTTATGGACAGACCAGCCATTGTGCCAGGTACTCTGGGAGTTGATAGAGAAGATTACTCTGAGATCATAAGAATCTGGGTAGATTTATGTCTTATGAATTTTGGCTAATGGGAGGCAGGCTATGATTAATTGAAATAACAGAATGGCTCATAGGATAGATTTGGTCATATCTAGTAACTGCGCTGGGGGATGATTAATATGTAACTAGTAGAAATGTTCCCCATTATCTATGCTCACAGAACATGGTGGTGAAATGAAGTGCTGAAATGAAGAAAAAGAAGTGGTAAAATGAAGAATCCAGCCATTTCTTTAGATAGAATTTTTTAAAACATAAAGGTGTAAGGATGAAGGAGAATGACTTTCAGTGCTCATCAAACTGCATAAAGAAGTGCATTTGTTCTTAGTCGTATTGGATTCTTTGGGTCCCTATTTGGGATTTGGCACAGATACTAGAGTGGTTTGTCATTTCTTTCTCCAACTCATTTGTCAGATAAGGAAACTGAGGCAAAAAGTGACTTGCCCAGGGTAACCTAGATAGTAAGTATCCAGGGCTGGATTTAAATTTAGGAGGATAAGTCTTCCTGGCTTTAAGCTAGAACTCTGTCCACTTCATTACCTAGCTGCAAAAAGAAAGTGGATACTTCCTCTATAAAATTCATTTATGGTTGACCCACTGTATAATTCTTAATTGAACTGAAATGTAAAATATTTGCTTTATGCTTCTTGCCATATCTTTCCTGGATTCTTGTCCTCCTTTTTCTTGCATTACTTCTTTTATCATTTTCTCTTTCTGCTTTGGAATACTAAATAATCTCAAGGTTAGATAGGCCCATTATGGCCCCGATAGTGTAGTAGTCAGAGAATTGGACCAGAAGTCCAAAAGACCTGAGTTCAAATCCTGTCTTACATGCCAACTAGCTTCTAACTCTGAGCAAGTTACTTAATGTCTGCCTGCCTCAAGTTCCTCTTTATGTAAAATTGGGATAATAATTGCATCTACCACTCAGGGTTGCTGTGAGGATAAAATGAGATATGCATAAAGTACTTGGCAACCCTTCAACCTAATCTATTTAAAGGCTAGATAGTATAATAATCATATATTTAATAAATAACATACAGTATTATTTAAAATGAATACATAATTATAAATTATATCATGATAACCATAATAATAGTAATGTCCTATAATACTATTCTATATAATAATAATCATATCATATCAATTACTCAATTGTGCTGAAACTTAGAGAAGACTTTCTCTTGTTCCCTGATTTGTCCATTACAAATAATAATAATAAAAAAATAATAAAAATAATAATATGTCTTCCATAGTTCAAAATCCCTCTATATACTTTATATCACTGATCTTGACTGGACTGTAAACAGGGCTCTCATTTTATACATGCCTCCTAATTCAAGGCTCCTTTCCCTTTTTTGTCTTTTCCACCCCAAAGGAGGAGAGTGACTTGGTGAAATGATATGGTTAGGTGTGTATGGGGGTGGGCATGGCACAGAATTAAATTTCAGTGCACAGATTATTCAATGATCCATAGGATCATAGGTTTAGGACTTAAAAGACTTGGTGCAGATGGGAAAAAGTAGGTTTTCTTTGATGTGGAAGGTGATAGGGGTAATTAGTTCTAGCTCTGGACAAAATTATAAAGTAATCCAATTTGTATTTGATACCCTCCTTCCTTCCCCTGCTCTTAATCACAACCCACATCCACCCCTGACAAGAATCTGGTTTTGTGCACTGATCTCCTCCCTACGCCTTGATCTCAACCAATTCCCATCTAATCTTTACTGGGGATTAGATGAGAGATAAACTGTATTATCCCTTTTAGGGTAGCTAGATGGCACAGTGGAGAGAGTGCAGGATGGGGAGTCAGGACCCCTCATCTTCCCGAGTTCGAATCTGACCCCAGATACTAGTTGTGCTATCCTGGGCAAGTCTCAGCTCCGCATCTCTAAAATGAGCTGGGGAAGGAGAAGCAAACCTCTCCAGTATCTTTGCCAAGAAACGTTTCTGCCCCTGTGCTGACTAGAAAGGGAGACGTTTGAAGGCAATGGCAGTGGTCCCTCCAATCGGAGCTCTGCCCCAAGAATCGTTCTGTTAGGAATCAAGAAGGGGGGTTTAAAAGTTTTCTAGTTAAACTAGGAAGCTGGCTTGATTTCAAATGGGGATGTTATCTCAGCAGCAGGCCCCCGAATTTACCAAAAACTAGCCTTGCCTGCAATGAGGCAATCCCAGAGAGCAATGACCCTTGGTAAGAGTCTAGGTTGTGTGGGCAGGGCTTCTTGTTTGCAGAAAGCGAAGCATAAAACCCCGCGGATTTAGGAACAGTTCACAGTGCAAGGATCAGGCAGCCAGGCAACAAGTTAATCTGACCTCCCTGTCTGCCCTTCTTCTCCAGCACCATGGGGAGAGACCGGCTGCTTCACGCAGGTCTAGTCCTATGGCTCCTCACCTTGGTCACTGCGATCCATGGAGAACCGTAAGTTTTCCAAGAAAACTGGACATTTGTAAAGAAAGGAGCCAACCTGGAAGGGAAGCAGCAAGCTAAACCCCCCCCCCCTTGCCCCCACCTTAAGCTTTTGCTGTCTGCCTAACAACCCTGTATTCTCATCCTTTTTGCTTTCACGTTTTTAGTTTTGTTTGCTTGTTTGGCCCCAGTTTACCTCTTTTCTTCTCTTTTGATCAATTGCTCTTCTCACATTTTGGAAATTCATTTCCTTTTTCCAGGGCCAAACTTAGACGCAGGAAAAATATCTGAGGAGAGGCTTGGAGTGATTTACGAGTCAAGGAAGCTCACTGTCCCCCAATTCCTTCTCCACTAGCCTGTCATTCTCTTTTTAGAAATTCATTCCTTTGGACTTAAGAGATTGATTGTCCTTCCAAATGCGTGTGTGTGTGTGTGTGTGTGTATTTTAAACAAAAACTCCCTGCCCAAAGGGCTGTACCATAAATCACAATCACTTCCTACAAATAGGTAATTGTGTTTTTTTGTGGGTTTTTTTTGTTGTTGTTGTTTTTAGCAGATTGCTTTTTTGGCACAATTGCTAAGTTTGAGAAAGGCAGGGAATGAGAGTTTTGATGGGGGTAGTTTGAGAAAGAGTTGGGGGAGTTCCGCGGAGTGGAAGGCTTGGGTGGGATGGGGTGGCTGACCACATAAAGGACCGGACAGCAGGATGCTAGGAAGGGGAAGGTGGAAGGGTGTTCTATTTGCTTATTTCACAGTTGGGTCAGTTTCACTGGACCTCCAGCCACTGTTAATTCTTGTTACTTCTTAGTCTCTGCCCTTTCATTCTGCTTCTTCCCTTGTCCAGGCCCCAGGGCTTAGCTATATTCCTTTCTCCCAGTTGCTGCCACTAGCCAGAGTCTACTTTTTTTTTTTTTTCCTCCTACAGCCAGGACAAACGCAAATTAAAATGCTGCCTCCCACTTAATCCCCTTATCTTTTGCCTCTGCCACAGGACTCTGAAAACAGCTAGTGTGGGGAAAACGGAAAATTTATGTGGCATCTGGAGAGTAATAGGATCTGGGAAAAACGCGGAAATAGTTCCTGCTTGTCTTGAAAGGTCTGGCTCTTCAGCTCCCCTCTCAGCTGTCCTTTCCAGAGACTCCTCCACACTTCTAAGTTCTGGGAAAAAATGATGACTATTTTAGGTGTTCCAAGAACTCTGCCTCTGTCCCTCACTATCACCAAGGAGACTGATCAGAATCCCATATTCAGGGGATTGCAGTCCCACATGGGTTTAAAGACAAGTAGAGGGCATTTAGATTATTTTAAGGAAATGAATAGCTAATATATAGTGCTTTAAGGTTTGTAATGTTATTTATATATTATCTATTATACTTTTAATATGCACAATATGTGTATAACATATTTTATTACATACCACATATAATTATTACACACAATATGTGTAATATAATATATATAATAGAAAGAACACAATAATGATACACATGATAATATATCCCATGGTACATATAATATGCATAATGATATACACTATACTTATATGTGATACATATAACAACACATATGATAGTATATAACATAACAACACATGTGATAATATATAATATACTAATATATATGCTATAATATATGTGTATCAGTTATACTTATGATATGCACAATATGCATAATACATAGAATAATATGAATAACATAATAGTACATATGTATATAATATAATGCACATGTTAATATATAATATAATAATGCATGTAATAATATTCATACTTTAATGTGTATGATATGATAACACATATAATAATATGTAATATAATAATAATACATAAAATATTATATTAGAAGTATCTGAGACAGAGTCTGAACTCTGGAATTCCTAACTTCAATTCTACCTGTCAGTTTAGATATAGTACTTTCACTTATTTGTTCCTTTTTAAAATTTATTTCTTTATTTGCCAATTACATGTAATAACAAATTTCCACATAAGTTTTCCAAAGTCATAAGATCCAAATTATTTTCCTTCCTCCCTTTCCTTCCCCTTCCCAGAACTGGCAAGCAATTTGATCTGGATTTTACATGTATTATCATACAAAGCATATTTTCTAAATATGGTACTTTTAATTCATTATCTAGTTAGTAGGCTATTTTATTTTTTACTTTGTTTAAAGTAATAATCTAATTTTTAAAAATTTAAACCCTTTACCTTCTGTTTTAGAATTGATACTAAACATCATTTCCAAGACAGAAGAGTGGTAAGGGTTAGGCAATTAGGATTCAGTGACTTCCCTAGGGTCACAAAGCTAGAAAGTGTTTGACCCCAGATTTGAGCCCAGGACCCCCATCTTCAGGGAATAATATCATTTTTTGCCTTGTTTATCTTGTCACACCATAACCCTCTTGAAAGCCTTGCTCTTAACCTTTGAAAACAGCTATTCCTCTTGCCAATGAAAAAAGATCAACAATCATGGCTTTTATATAACCTAAGGGAACTTGACAGAAACAGAAAATTTGTTCATGTTTTTTTTTCTTCTCCATCAATAATTTGAAGGGCATTTCTTCATAATACTCTAGTCCCAGATTTGTCTTGGGGCAACAATGTAAGCTGGACCTGAATCTTCTAATGTGGAAAATGGAATCACCCTGAAATTTCCTCACATTATTGTGAGGAAGGCACTTTATAAACTTAAAGTACTGTATGAATTTAAGTTGCTGTTATTATCCTATGATCTCACATGTACTATGACCCTGGAAAAACATGGTGCCTGCCTGGGGTACCAGGCTTAGGGGCAAGTGCCCAAAATGATATCAAGAATTTTTGTATCATAAAAGGTTCAAATGCTTACATTCCCAAGAGTATCAATAACACTGGGGCTACACATACCTTGTTTATACAATAGATATATTCCTGGGAAAGTTGCATATGTTTTAAATTTTCAAATGTAAAATGCTATATGCATCATTTAACAACTGGCATCAGAACAATACTTCAACTGTTGTTGCATTCAGCTCTTGTAATATTGCTGTAAGGTAAGAGGTTCAGATATAATCAGACCCATTTTGCTGATGAGGAAATTGGCAATGAGAGAGATTGTGACCTTCCTAGTATCACACAATAAGTGTAGAGTGGGACTGAACTTATCCTAGTCAAGCAAAGGGAAGCTAGAGAGCACAGTAGGTAAGAACACTGAGCCTGAAGACTTCTCGAGTTCATAGCTAGCATCCCACACTTACTAGCTGTGTGACTCTGGGCAAATCACTTAATCCTGTTTGCCTCGGTTTCTTCATCTATGAAATGAACTGGAGAAGGAAATGGCAAATCACTCCACTATCTTTGCCAAGAAAACCCCAAATGGAGTCATGAAGTCAGACACAACTAAAAAGTCAAGCACATCAAGCATGTTCTCACATTAGATACCTGCTTTCCCGGTTGCTAAGCTTTGTAAAGTAAAAAAAAAAAAAATGATAACAACTTAATTGACTTTTGTGTGCATATGAATATGATGGCTGATTCAGATATCTCCTTGAGTGAAGTCTGTCTGTGAAATAGCAATCTACTTGCCATAGATGATTATTCTCCTGACTAGGAGTGAGAGAGAAGGAAAGTAATTCCTTCTAGGATTTCACAGCCTTCAGTCCAGCTCTTCAGAGTAGACACACTTCCTAGATATGGGTGGTAGCCGTGACTGTGCCGGAAACACAGTCATGGTGGCAACACAGAGTTAAGCACCCAGTAAATGCTCACTGAGTGACCGTCTGGTTGGGTTTTTTCTCTTTCTAGTTACTTCATGGTGCTAGTCCCCTCTCTGCTTCATACCGAGATCACCCAAAAAGCCTGTGTGTTTATAAGCCACCTGAATGAGTCAGTGACTGTGACTGCTACCTTGGAGTTCACCAGAACGAATGGCAGCACCATATTTACTCAACAGGTGAACACACAAGAAGCGTTCCTGTGCCTTCCCTTCACTGTGAGTACCGCTCATCTGCTCCTGTCTGATTTACTTCAGTGCTCCTCAGATCGGCCTCTCTAATGGGCACCCATCTTTCTGGAGGGGTGGGATGATCTTGTTTTCTTTTCACAGGGAGTACTTTAGAATCCGGGTCCCCCAGATTCCAGGCCTGGCTCTCTATTCTCCATACCACACAGCTGCCTCAAGGACCCCTAGATTTTGATCTACAATATGCAATCATGGCAGGTTTATGTTGTCCGTGAAACAAAAATTTAAAAAATAGGCAAAATAACTCTTGCACTAAAACAGAGATAGTCACAACTGATTATACCACCCTGCCATACTTGCCTCTCTCTTTATCTCTCTCTGACTTTCAGAGGAGAAAAGTTCCTGAGTCTTTAAACACAAGTCTTATGCAAAGAAATAGAAAAGAATGGCTTTCATTCCATCTCAGTCTCAGGAATAAAGAAATGCAGGAAGGGACACAACTTCCCCTTTTGTCTCTCTAGTTTCTAGGGTGGAATTTGTTAGTTATTTGTAGTTCTTACAAACTCTGGGTGATACCTGCTGCAACGTCTACTCCTCCATGTTTCTGGTATTGCCTGCCTGATAGCAATCTGAATCTTGAATGGGAAGAAGTTGTCCTAAATCCAGATGATGTCTCTAATTCCACCTCATGTTTCTGACTCCAGTTCATTTCCTGTTGTAAAGAGATCCATCATTTAAACTCTGAATGAGCAACTTCCTTCCCAGTGGGGGAAATCTCCTCCAGAGTTTGCTCTGTCAAGGCTCCCCTCCCCATTCTGTGCTCAGTTCTCTGGCCTAGAGGGGTCTTTAATAGAGGCAGGTAAGCAGGCAAGATTCCCAAATTACAATGGGAAGAGGAATCTTGAAATCCTTATATGTGTCTGTGAGGAAGGGAGAAAAAGAGACAGAAAGAGGGGGTAGGGGGAGACGGAGAGGGAGAGAGAAAGAGAAGGGGGGAAAGAGAGAGGGAGAAGAGAGAGAGGGAGAAAGAGACAGAAAAAGAGACAGAGAGAGACAGAGA
>NC_058134.1:193970172-194060868 GCF_016433145.1 Gracilinanus agilis
AGTGAGGAAGAAAGAGGGAGAGAGAGAAATGGAAAGGGGGAGAGGGGGGGGAAAGGGAGAGAGAGAGAGAGAAAGAAAAAAAGAGAGAGGGAGAACATGATAATAACATAGTGTATATACTATACTAGAGAGCTTGCTGAATTTGGAGTCAGAAGACTTGGGCTTGGGCTTGATTCCTGGTTATGATTTCTATGACCTTGGGAATTTCATTTAAACCTCCTGGGTTTGTTCCTTCACCTGAAAATGAAAGGGCAATAATGATTGATAAGGTCCTTTGTGGCTTTAATCCATGATTATATGTTGAAATGTATACATACACAAACAAACATCCACCTCTCTACAAAGTCCTTTTCCAACAATTCATCATGATAGGGAAGTGACTTTAAATTCTTGAAGGCTGTTTCAGCACAGCAAAACTTCTGAAAGGTTCTACTATGCTGCCAAGACTGTTCAGCAATAGAAGATGTGTTTTTCAAAGTCTAAGTACAAAGGCAGTTATCATGAGTTAACTAGTTCTACTGTAGGGTGGCTTATTTGGCTACTGTGCTCTAGTTGGCAAGCATTTATTTTATTTTTTTTTAAACTCTTACCTTCCCTCTTAGAATTAATACTGTGTATTGGTTCCAAGGCAGAAGAGTAGTAAGGGCTAGGCAATGGGGGTTAAGTGACTTGCCCAGGGTCACACAGCAAGGAATTGTCTGAGGTCAGATTTGAACCCAGAACCTCCCATCTCTGGATCTGATTCTCCATCTACTGAGCCACCTAGCTACCTTCTCAACAAGCATTTATTAAGTGCCTGCTATATGGCAGGCATTGTGCTAAGTATCAGGGAATACAACTGAAAAAATGCCTTCATTCTCAAGGATCTCAGAGTCTCAAAGGAGGCAATATTCAAACAATTATATACAAACAACAATATTAATGATAACTACCATCTATATAGAGTTTGTTATGTGCCAGACATTGCAATAAACACTTTATAAATATCTCATTTCATCTTCAAAGATGCATGTAGGGTAAACTGTGGATAATTGCAAAGAAAAGTCACCAGCATTAAAGAACAGACTTCTTTTGGAAGGAGGGATTTTTAGTTAAGACTTGAAGGAAGTCAGTAGGTGGAGATGAGGAGGGAGAGAATTCCAGGCATGGGGGGGGGGGATACAGAGTGAAAATAATAGGAGTCAGGAGATGGAATGTCTGCTTCAAGGAACAAAAAAGGGATCAGTGTTACCAGATCACCCTGTATGTGTATATTGTTTAGCGATTCCTCAAACTATAGGGCATTTACCTACATTGTACCCAGTTTCCTGGTTACTCCAGATATTTTGGTATATTTAAGATCTTACTTTCTATCTTTTAATTCCTTGGGGTATATATCTACCAATGAGATCTCTGGGTCAACATTAACATTTTAGTCACTTTTTAAGCATAATTTAAAAATACTTTCCAGAGTGATTGGATCAGTTCACAGTTCTTCTTTGGGACCAAGTTTTGTCACTATAATTCTGGTGTTTAGTTTGGAATGTATGTGAAAACTAGGAGGGGATCTGATTATGAAAGACTTTAAAAACCAAAAAGGATTTTCTATTTAATCCTGGAGGTAAAAGGGAGCCATTGGAGTTTATGGAATGGGAGGAGGGGTGACATGGTCAGACCTATCCTTTAGAAAGGTCAGTAGGAAAGCAGAGCGGAGGATGGGTTTGAAAGAGGAGAAAGTTGAGGCAGGGGGAACAACCAGCAGGCTATTGTAGCATTCCAAGCTCAAGGGGATGAGGGCCTGTGCCATGGTGGTGACAGCAGAAGAGGAAAGACCCCTAGTAACTAAGAAAACTACAAAATGGTCTGCAGGGGCAGTTTCCTTCCATTCCTTTAGTGGAGAATGATGAAAAGGGAGTTCAAGAGCACTAAGAATTTTAGTTTTTAGAATATCTGTTAATACTAATTTAACTATTACTCCTGATTCAGTGAGATCCTTGCCCAGTGACTAATGAATCCAAAGACTGAAGAACTGAAAACAAAAGAAAATTAAAAGAACTGAATCATATCTATTTTCACATTTTTGTTATAATCAAAATAGAAGATAAAATAGTTTCAGAGAAAAAGGATAGCTCACAGGTTTTCTTTGAAGGAACAAAGAAAGGAGCCAAGTTAGTTGTATCATGCACTCTATCATTTCATGGAACATTTACTCATCCCCCTTTGAGGTGCTCATAATAACCATAAGAAGAAAGTTCAAGTGGAAAGAACAAAACATTCCAAACTAAACATTGGAATTATAGTGACAAAGCTTGGTCCCAAAGAAGAACTGTGAACTGATCCAATCACTCCGGAAAGTATTTTTAAATTATGCTTAAAAAATGACTAAAATATTAATGTTGACCCAGAGATCTCAATGGTAGATATATACCCCAAGGAATTAAAAGATAGAAAGTAAGATCTCAAATATATCAAAATATTTGGAGTAACCAGGAAACTGGGTACAATGTAGGTAAATGCCCTATAATTTGAGGAATCGCTAAACAAATAGTGGTATATGAATGTAACAGAATATTCTGCACTATAAAAAAATGATGAATATAAAGAATATGGAGAAGTATGGGAACAAAGTCTAGTCTAACATAAATATGACTATAATATATACGTGTGTGTCTAACATACATATGTCCTCAATACATACACACATGTGTGTATATGTGTTTATATATGACAGTGATGGTGAACCTTTTAGAGACGGAGTGTCCAAACTGTAACCCTCATGCCGCATGTGAGCCCCCTGCCTTACCCCAAAAAAGGGAAGGAGGAAGCGCTCCCTTTGGACTGCTGGGCAGAGGGGCAGGTGATGGGAGGAATGTCCTCAGGCTCATGGAGAGAGGGAAGGAAACAGCCCCCTCCACATGTGTGCCATAGGTTCGCCAGTATGGATATATGATGTAGTTTCTGGATTGCAGGGATAGATATGATTTGGAATCCACTTTCCAACTTTGCAAAAAAGTAGAAGGGCCATCCCTATACTAGCAGCAGTCTAGCTGGGGGAGAGAAGACAGGTAGGACCTAAAAACTTTGAGGCAGGGCAATCTCTTCTATCTCTAAGAAGACTAGAATTACATCTTTCTTCAGCCCTTCAAATATCTCTAGTCTGGCAGGTATGATAGGTTCAGAATGAAAGCCATTTCCTTGATTCCTCTCAAAAAGAAAGGTATCCTTTATCTTAAATTGGCCAACTTGCTTCCTTTCCATCAAATGCTGGTCACACAAAAGATCATCATGAATAGCAAATATCAGTTAAACACATTTATCCAAACAAAACCACAAACAGAAATTGGAGAAGTTCTCTTGATTAGAATAGACCAAGGAATGAACAACAGTATGGGAGTTCTTGGACTGGAAGGTGACCCACCTTAGTTGAACCAAGGAGAGATGGAATGATCTCACTGAGGGGGTAGGTATGAGGATATAATCTCATAAGTCTGCATAGAAACAAGCTCTGAAAACCGAGGGCCCTGATGGGTGCCAACTTCTTTACCTGTGTAAGCAAATGCTCAAAGGGAGGAAAAACTAGGTATTTGTGGAAGACTAATAGTCCAGTTCGTGAATATAGCTAGGGTAGGCATATTGATAAAGTCAGTCAATAAATACTTATTAAGAGAGCAGAAAGATGGTGGGTAATAAAGGTAAGCACCATGTTTTGAAGCGTTGGCCAAGAATGTTGGACTTTATTTAGTAGATAATAGAGAAATAGATCAGAGAAATACAAGTAGCAAGACAGACACATGCAGAAGGAAGGCATATGATAAATTAAGTCTTAAGGAAAAAATACTCCATCTACTTTACCAACTTCCTTTAGTAAGACTGAGAGAGGAAGGAAGTTCATGTTGAGGGATGAGATCTCCAAAGTGAATAAGCATCATAAGTTATGAAAAATATTTGTATTTCCCAGATCCCAAGATTATCTTCATCTTCGGAGGTGGCATTCTTAACTGTTCAAGTGAGCAGTTCAATAGCAACAGTCAGTAAACGGAAGACAGTGCTGGTGAAGAACTCAAGGAGTTTGGTTTTTATGCAAACAGACAAACCTATCTACAAGCCAGGACAGCAAGGTATGAAGGCTGTGAGGGTCAAGGGCAACTTCAAAAAAGGGTGAGCCTCATCCCCATTATTTTCCTTCTGAAAATGGCAGTTTTCTTTTCCTCATGGTTGTCTAGATCACTGTCCTAGGTGACTAGAATAGAGATTCTGGGTCTCATGGGTGCTACTTCTTTGTTTCAGTTCAGTTTCGTATTGTTGCTGTGGATGAAAATTTTCACATCCAGAATGAGATGGTGAGTCGCCTTAACAACCGTGTAAAAACTGTCGTGGGATCCTAGAGGTGAGGGGCATGTCTCTGGGGAGCGTGAGAATCATAGCACCAGCTTCCAGTTCCATCTCAGGATAAGATTTCCAATATGAAGCATAATAAGTGGGAAGAAGAAAAGGAAATTCTTTTCCTTATTAAGCACTGACTATATAAATAATCCTTTAGTAACCTCCATGGGAAACCTAATGGAGGTATATAGGGGTAACAGTGATGGATGTGGAATCAAAAGATGAGAGATTAGGGCCATTAGCTCCATCACTCCCTACCTGCATGATTTGAAACCAGTCATTTCGTCTCCCGGTGCCTCAGTTTCCTCATTCATAAAATGAGAGTTGAAGTATATAAATACTAAAGACATATCTGGCTCTAAACCTATGATCCTGATGTGTGGTTAGCCCTTCTTAGAGTTATTTTCCTACAGTTATTATTTTTCTTTTCACCTTTCTTTTGTTCACATTTTCCTGTTATCTTCTCTGGAATCTGAGCAATTGGTTTGGCTTGCCAAGTTTCCTTCTTTCAAGAGTACCATCTGATATTTAGGGTAAGCTGCAAGACAAATACATCCTCTTGATGTGAGGCTGAACATTGGATGAGGCCAGAAGGGGTATTTCTTGTCCACTTCCCTCCTGCATGGGTGTTGTGAGTCATTCTTTAGACTCAGTGACAAACAGCTCTTCTAGAGCCCGTCTCCTGCTTTGTAAAAGGGCATCGCATTGTGGTGACCTTGACGAGAGGATTATAATCATTAACAATGTCAGAGAATCTCAATTTCTAAGGGAATGAAAATGCATATTTTGTGTAAATACATCATTATCATCATCACTACAGCTAACATTGTTAAATGGCACCTGCTATGTACTAGGCACTGTGAGAAATGCTTTACAAATATTATTTCAACTGACCCTCAAAACAACCCTGAACAGATAGGTGCTATTATTATCTACATTTTGCAGATGAAGAAACTGAGGCAAACAGAGTTAAATGACTTACCCAAGAGCTACCTCAGAGCTGAGGCTGGATTTTATCTCAGATTGTCCTGACTCCAGGTCCAGCACCGCTTAGTAGCCCCATAAGCATCTATATGTTTACATACACATAATAATAGTTCTGAGAAGCTTCTGTCTGTAATACGTTCTACTGCAGACATAACCATGTCCAGCTCTTTGTAGATTTGTCTGAATTTTCTGTCTTAAGAAGCAATTTTAAACTCATATGTTTTTCCATTTTTTTTCCTTCCAGTTTCCACTGGTGTACATCGAGGTGAGTAGAAGGAAGCATTTCAAATCTGGGGGAATCAGGAAATACAGGGAGTGTGTTCACAAGTAGGACCCTTCCTTGTCACCTCAGAGATAGGAGCTAGCAAGAGAAGCCTTCATCCCAAAGTTCTTGTAGACTCTAAACGATCACTCTGGTGCAAATATTAATAATATGGAAATAAGTCTTGATCAATGACACATCTAAAACCCAGTGGAATTGCTCGTTGGCTATAGGAGGGGGGGTGGGATGGGAGGGAAAGAACATGAATCATGGAACCATGGAAAAATATTCTAAATTAATTAATTAAATGAATAAACTTAATTTAAAAAAAAAAGAAAAAAAAGGGAAGCCTTCATCCCAAAGTTCTTCCTATTCTCAGAGCCTCAGTATGTTGTAGCTCATTGCTTCCTTTTCCTTCTTTGAAGAGAACAACGCTAAAGACCCTTCAGTCCTCTTTGAGTCATCCAGGGGTCCTCACATTTCTACTCTTTCTCCTATAGCTTTCTTGTTCCTTCTTATAGGACCCCCAAAAGAATCGTATCATGCAGTGGCAGAATCTCAAGTTAGAGAGAGGTCTCACGCAGCAGTCCTTCACCCTCTCATCAGAACCCATCTATGGCTCCTACAAAGTGGTGGTGGAGAAGAAATCAGGAAGAAAGATATCGCGCTTCTTTAAAGTGGATGAATATGGTATGGACCTCCGACTGGAAGGGAGAACATTGGGAACTTGTGCTTGGATTTTTTTTTTTTTTAAACCCTTACCTTCGGTCTGGAAATCAATACTATGTATTGGCTCCAAGGCAGAAGAGTGGTAAGGGTAGGCAATGGGGGTCAAGTGACTTGCCCAGGGTCACACAGCTGGGAAATGTCTGAGGCCAGATTTGTTGTGCTTGGATTTTAAGTCATTTAGATTCTCTCCATTTTTCATAGATTAGGGTGGGCTAGGAGACAAATCATCACTAGAGTCTGAGTTGATATTGTGTGAAAATGGTGATATTCCATAGCAAAACATTCATTCAAGACCTATTTATTAAGTACTAGCTAGGAGAAGTACATAAATAATTAATGCATGGTCCCTATTTTTTTTAACCCTTACTTTCCCTCTTAGAATCAATACTGTATATTGGTTCCAAGGCAGAAGAGTGGTAAGGGCTAGGCAATGGGGGTTAAGTGACTTGCCCAGGGTCACACAGCTAGGAAGTTTCTGAGGCCAGATTTGAACCTAGGACCTCCCATCTCTGGGCCTGGTTCTCAACCTACTGAGCCATCCAGCTGCCCCCTCATAGTCCCTATTTTGAAGGAGCTTACAAACCCATTTATGAATTAGCCCTCATCTACCTTTTCTGCTTCTGGTTTCTTTCCTCAGTTGAAAGCCATTAGAGAAAATTGCACAACTGTCCTGTCTGGATCTATGACAAATTTATGTCATCCAGTGTCAACTGAGCCTTCACTTCTGCCCTCTAGTCTTTTTATTCTTCCTTACTCTGCTCTCAGTGATACTCCCCCAGCAGCTGTTTTCAGCCTTCTCTTCTTTCCTCAAACCTCCTTCCCTTCCTTCTCATAGAGGACCTCACATCTCTCTGAAAAAATTGGAGCCATTAAGTTCAAGCTTCCCTTCCTCCTCAATTTCACATTTCAAACCAACTCAGTACATTAGCTCCATGCATTCTCTTCTTTTGTACCATTTTTAGAGGATGAGTTGATACTTCTTTAAAAAAATTTATTTATTTTAATCCTTACTTTCCATCTTAGAATCAAGACTGTGTATTGATTCCACAGCAGAAGAGTGGTCAAGGGTGAGGTAATTGGGGTTAAGTGACAGCTCTATGAATTCTCTTCTTTTGCTACAGTATTGGAGAAAAATATACTTCTTCTTTTAAAATTATTTATTTATTTAAACCCTTATCTTCTTTCTTAGAATCAATACTGTATATTGGTTCTAAGGCAGAAGAGTGATAAGAGCTAGGTAATGGGGGCTAAGTGACTTGTCCAGGATCACACAGCTAGGTGAGGCCAGATTTTGAACCCAGGACCTTCCTGTCTCCAGGCCTGGCTCTCAAGCCACTGAACCAACTAGCTACCCAGGCTTAATATTTTAACAACTCTTCTACTTATGCCCTCAATGCCATCTTGTCTTATCTCCTCCATGAACTTGACCCTTTGATTGCTACCTTTCTTTTCATCATTTTCAGTCTCTGTTGGCTCTTTCCTTCTACTGTCTTCAAAAAAGCATGGATCTGCTTCATCCTTAAAAAACTTTCACCTTACAGATCCTGTTAAGCTTTCCTCTTGTTCCTCTTTTCCTTTCTAGCTCTTCCATGGCCAAACTCCTAGAAGAAGCTTCCTGCACCCATTCCCCCACCCCATTCCCCCATTCTCATCTTTCAATCTTTACTTCTCAATTCCTTGTAATCCAGCTTCTATCCCCACCTCCCAACTATATTTTTTATATGGTCAGTAATAGTCTCTTTTTTTTTAAATTTTTTTAATTTTTTTTTTATTTTAAACCCTTAACTTCTGTGTATTGACTTATAGGTGGAAGATTGGCAAGGGTAGGCAATGGGGGTCAAGTGACTTGCCCAGGGTCACACAGCTGGGAAGTGTCTGAGGCCGGATTTGAACCTAGGACCTTCTGTCTCCAGGCCCGGCTCTCAATCCACTGAGCTACCCAGCTGCCCCAGTAATAGTCTCTTAAACACAATGATCTTTTCTTGATACTCCTCTTTCTTGGCCTTTGCACTGCATTTGACTCAGTTAACCCTTCTCCATGAATTTTCATAAAACTATGGTTTTCGCCATTTTTTGGTTTGCTTTCTACCTTTCTGACCACTCCTTCTTAGATTCCATGGATGGATCCATTTTTCACCCTCTGACTATGGGTATGCCCTAAGACTCTTACCTCTTTTTATCCTTCTCTGTACATTTTCTTTTAGCTCCTATTGGTTCCGCCATCATCTCTATGCAGATGACTCTCATATCCATCTATCTAGCCCTTTTTGGTCCCTGAGTTCTAGACCTACACACCCATTGCCAACTGAGTATTTCCAAACGGACTTCCCTTCAACATCTCAAAGAGAATATATCCAAAAGAGAACTTGTTGTCTCTCCTTTCCTGCCACAAGTCTACCTTTCTTCCCAAATTCCTTATTTTGGTCAAGATGCTCTTTTAGCCATCCAGTTTCACAACCTAGAAGTGATACTCAACTTTTCATTCTCATTTGTATCTCCCATCCAATCAATTGTCAACTCTTACCCTTTTTACTTGTTCAACACGAATCTTTCCTTTGTTCTCTATTAAAACCACAAGCACTCCAATCTAAGCTCTTATCGCTTCTTGTCTACTCTATTGTAATACTTTATAACTGTTCTCTTTGATCCAGTCTGTTCTCTTTCCAAAGCACAGGTATGATCATATTACTCCCTTACCCAAGAATCCCAAACGAATTTACATTGTTCTTGGGACAAAAGCAAATTGCTCTGCTTGGAATTTGAATTTAATCTGGTTCTAGCCTATTTTTTTCTGGCTGATTACATAATTCTACTCTTTGTTCACTTTATATTTCAGCCAAATTGGCTAATTTACCATTCTCTATATACGACATCACATCTCCCATCTCAATGCCTTTGCACACATGTCCCCCATGCCTGGAATGTTCTGCCTCTTCACTTTTGCATTTGGAACCTTTAACTCTCTTCAAGGTTCGGCTTAAATGTCAACTCCCTCAAGAGGTGTCTTCTGATTCCCCTGGTTATAAGTGCCTCCCATCTAAAACCACTTTCCACTTATTTTGTAGATATCTTTACTTATTTATAAAAAAGTAATATCTATCCATTGAAGCAAAGTTTCTTGAGGGTAGACTATATCATTTTTGGTATTTGTATCCTTAAAGCTTAGCAAGATATATGGCACATAGTAGGTGCTTTTAAAATGTTTTTTGATAAACTTATTGATGGAAACATATGAGAAAGAAAATTTCCACTAGTTGGAGGGATTATATCCTCACTTTCTAGCTACATGACCATGGGCAAGTCACTTTACCCTGTTTGCCTCAGTTTCCTCATCTGGAAAATGAATTGGAAAAGGAAATGGCAAACTGCTCTAGTATCTCTGTCAGGAAAACTCCAAATGGGGTCATGAAGAGTTGGATCTAATCGAAATGACTGAACAACAACATTCTATCACAATCACATACCACAGCTTGTTCAGTCATTTCCCAACTGATGGACATCAGTAAATGTCTTCATGAAAGAAGTGTCATTTGAGCTAGTCCTTGAGGGACAAGTTGGATTTCAACAGACAGGGAATGGGGTGAAGAAGAAGAATGTAATCCAGCTGTTAAAGTCATTCAGAAAGTTGGGAAGTTATCTGGAGGTCAGTTGAAGACCGGAGCAAGGATAAATCACATCATCTTCAAAGGAGGCTGATGAGTGTAGGCTTCATTTAGAAGGCAATAAGGGATGGTCAGCTAGATGGCACAGTGGATAGGGAGGTAGGCTTGGAGTTAGGAGGACCTGGGTTCAAATCTGACTTCATACACTTTCAGCTGTGTGATGCTGGACAAGTCACTTAACCCTGCTTGCCTAGCCTTTCTTCCTAGAATTGTTACTAAAATAGAAAGGATTTTAGCAGGAGGGGAAATGGCAACGGGAGAATAAGCAGTTTGGAGGAAGAACACAATCAGATCTGTGGAGCAGTTTGAAAAACAGATTAGGAACGGCAGATACTGGAGAATAAAGAGAAAATTAAGAGGATTGGTTATGCATGGTTACTAAGAGTAGTATACACCTGTTCTAGGGTGGGGAGAATGGAAATGCAAAGAAGGAGGCAGTTAATAAACAGGATTGATTGACTGGAAGAAGAATCAAAGTGAATGAAGTGGGCTTTAGTTACAAGTGACTCTGAACATACAAATTCTCCTGTCAGTAAAATTACTTCATTTCCTGCTAGAGCTGTGAGGATCTGGTCAGGACATTTCATTAGTTAGATTTCTGATAGCCCAAGTTGACATCTGTGAATTAATTAGATACTTGAGGACATCCAGTTGCCTTTTGAAGATGATTAAGATGTTCCCGAAGGCACTCCTGCAGAGTTCAAACAAAAATGACAACTGGTTTGTAAAGCATTTGTTAGATTGTCCTGTTTTCCATATTTTCTCAACAGTATTGCCCAAATTTGAGGTGCAGGTCAAGATGCCAAATAAAATCATGATCTCGGATGAAGAGTTTACGGTGTCAGTCTGTGGAAAGTGAGTAGATTATTTTTCCTTCTCTAGTTTGAACCTTAGCAAAAGGAAACTCTCTCTAATAGAATGGAAGTTAGTTCATGGTTTCTCTTAATACAATTTGCTAATGGATCCAAGTCTTTTCCACTCCCATAGACCTTTTTCATACCATTTTCCCATCTTAGTGCCATACTAGAAGTTGAATACCTTCTACTACAAAGCTGAGAAATGATCTTAAAAATTTTTTTTTCCAATTACATGTAAAACATTTTTTAACATTAAAAAATTTTGAGTTCCAAATTTTCTCCCTTCCTCCTTCTATTTCCCTCTCATTTGAAGGTAAACAATTTGATATAGGTAATACATGTGTAGTTATACAAAACATGTGTCTATATTAGTCATGTGGTAAAAGAAAACATAGATCTCCCCCAACCCAAATAAATAAAAGTAAAAAAGGGTATACTTCGATCTGCATTCAGACTCCATCAGCTCTCCCTCTGGAAGTAGGTAGCAATTTTCATCATAGGTTGGCCCTTCAGAATTGTCTTGGATCTTTGTATTGCCGAGAATAGCTAAGTCATTGACGGTTGAGCATTGTACAGTATTGCTGTTATTGTAAACTGTGAACACTGTGTACAGCGTTCTCCTGCTTCTCATTTCACTTTGCATCAGTCCATATAAGTATTTCCAGGTTTTTCTTTACTTTTTCTTTTTAGCTTTTTTATTTATTCAAAGATATTTTGTTTTCCCAATTAGAGATAATAACAATTTTCAACATATATTTTCTGAAATTATAAGATCCCTCTCTTCTGACCCCTCCTTGGAGATGGTAATCAATTTAATCTGAGTTATACATATATTAACATGCAAAACATATTTCCATATTGGTCATTGTTGTGAGAGAATACTCATATAAAACCCAGACTCCAAAATAAAACTGTAAATAAACTTGATAAGAGCTGGTTCTCTTTGGAGACTTACCAGGGGAGAAGGGAGAAAGAAGAAAGAGAAATCCTGAGTGATTGAGAAGTTAACAGGGTCGAGGGGGCCGTGAATGGGATCATGGATTCCGTTTTATTGAGCATATAGGTCCAATATTTGTACACTCTATGATCAAAGGGAAATGATATATCAAGGGCATACATCCTTGGTGCCAATTAGAATATACAGATTTCACCTGCATTGATACTTCATCAATAGTAATCGTCAAAGTCCTCTTTGGTCTGTCATCGCTGGCATATGGATTTCTTTAGAAGTACAAAAGCACTAAGGTACAGCTGATATGCATGAAGGCCACTTGTCCCAGAGACAGAACTCAAGGTTTGTGATAGTAAGTTAACTGGTCAGGATGTTCTGAGCCCATTAAGAAAGCCAGGTGTTCTTTAGACAGTGATTTGTAGACCTGCAAGGTCAGACTGGCCCTTGCCAGAGTCTTGAGGCAGATCTGCAAATGTGTCTTTTCTGGCTGCTTTTGCTTCAATGGGTCCAGAATGTCCTTATGGATTTGTCATAAACTAATGTGAAAGATAGCGTGCTTTGATCTGCATCTGACTCCTAGAGTTCTTTCTCTCTGGAGGTGGATAGCTTTCTTTGTCAAAAGTCCTCCAGAATTGTCCTGGATCATTGTATTGCTGTTAGTAGCTAAACCTATCACATTTGTTCATTCTACAATATTGCTATTACCATGTACAATATTCTCCCAGCTCTACTTATTTTTCTCTGAATCGGTTCATTTGATCTTTCCAGCTTTTTCTGAAATCATCTCACTTATCATTTCTTATAGACCAGTAGCATTCCATCACCAGCACATACTACAATTTTTTCAGCCATTCCCCAATTTATGGACATCTCCTCAATTTCTAGTTTTTTTGCCACCACAAAAAGAGCTGCTATAAATATTATTGTATGAGTAGAGCCTTTCCCCTTTTTTATGATCTCTTTTGTATACAGTCCCAGTAGTTTTCCAGGTTTTTCTGAAAGCATTCTATTTGTCATTTCTTATAGCACAATAGTATTCTCTCACAGGGCAGCTATAGATGTTTCAGTGAATAGAGCACTTGGCTTTGAGTCAGGAAGCCTCATCTTCTTGAATTCAAATTTAACCTTAGATACTTACTGGCTGTGTAACCCTAGACAAATCATTTAACCCTGCTTGCCTCAGTTTCCTCATCTATAAAAAGAATTGGAGAAGGAAATGGCAAGTCGTTCCAGTAGCACTGCCAAGAAAACCCTAAATGGGGTCACAAAGTGTTGAATACAACTGAAACACAACATTCCATCACAATTGTAAATCACAACCTGTTCAGCCATTTCCCAATTAATGGGCATCCTTGAGGGGGTGATCTTGACAGTGATAACCACAAGAAATTGTTTCTTTTGAAGTCCCAGGTAGGTCACAACAAGTACTCTTAGTTCTGTCTTGATAACGGTCAAGGAATTCTCTGACCAGTTTAACTGATGACTTGCTATAGACATGATGATCTTTGAAGAGAGAAGCCAGAGAGAAATCTGTATGATGGGATTATGATCCTATGATTAAGTATTGGGGAGACATTAATTGAAACAGACTTGGGGAGAGTTAATGAACCAAAAATAGAATGTCTATCACTAAAAGCAAACCAAAGAAAAAATAGGAAAGAATCCAAAGAAAGCAAAGATGGATGGACAACAAAAAGACTGGGTTTCAGAAGGTCCAATGGAATATATTTCTTTACTTAAAAAAAGAAGTAATTCATTAAGAATTTACCTTCTGACAAGAGCAAAACAAATTAGTATTTAGTTCTAATTAAAATATTTAAAATAATCTCCAATATAGTTTTCTAATAACAACTTATTAACTATATCCTCTTCCATTGTCTTTGTCCATTTACCTCTATATTTGTGTAGAATTCTTTCTTATTCTAGAGATCAAAGATTTGATCAGATGGGTTTACTTGATTAAACCCAAATTCTATTTAGTAGGAAACCTAAAGATTAAAAGATTTCCAGAGAACCTGAGTAAGCTTGCTCTGGCTGGCTAGGGATAGAAAGAAGAGATAGACAAAAATGGGTCTAGGAAACCTCTGTTTCTATTACTAATAAATTTGTTTTCTGTGTTTTCTTTCCGGTTACAGATACACTTATGGGGAGCCTGTTTCAGGTCTGGCAACTGTGAATGTTTGCAGGAAGTTCACGCAGAATTATGGCTGCTATGGCAAAGAATCAGAGAGTATCTGCGAAGAATTCAGCAAGCAGGTAAGTGGAAGATGTTGTTTTTATTAGGAAACTAATAGGTATTGATTTAATAAGATAATAACACAATAGATCTAAATCTATTGTGTTATTATCTTATATATAATATTATTATCTAATATATATCTTATATATATTAGATAATAATATAATATATTTATAATATATGTAATATATATAATACATATAAATAAGATAATAATATAATAGATTTATAATTATATATAATATTATAGATAATCTATTATATTATTATTATAAGATATATAAGATATTATATCTTATATCTTATATAACACACCACGATGTAATATTATCATATATTATTATAATTTTAATTATAATATAATGATTATCTATAATATTATATAATATATAGTATATAAGATATAAGATAGTATAATAGATTTAGATATATATAAATCTATATGTACTAAATCTATTATACTATTATCTTATTATATTACATATATCTATATATCTATATCTATATACTTATATATCTATATATCTAATATATATCTATATATTAGATCTATATAAAGGATTCAGACTCTAACCATGAAGGCCACCTAGTCTAAACATGTCATTTTATAAGTGAGGAAACAGATTCAAAGGAATTATTTGATTTGCCCAGCTAGTCACATAGTGACTGAAGTAGGTTTTGAACTCAGCTTCTCTTGATTCCAAGTTCAACATTCTAGCCACTCTGTACCACCCAGCTTCCTTCCCGGGTGTTGTGTGGCATACTTGGGATACAAAGACAAAAAGAAAAGTTTATGCCTTTGAGGAAATCGAGAGGATTAGGACAACAAGTGGTTTATTGTGGGAATTGAGTAAACCACACTGACTCTATCTTGTGACTCAATTCTGGAGCTAGTTCAGTTCCTTTCTTTTCATTTATGGGCCTAGTCCAACTTCTGTCTTGTGAGACAAGTTATTCAATTGTGGGAACTGGGAGAAAATCTTATTGCATTGTTTGAACCTAGCCCTGCGTGGCTGGAAAGTTGGACCATTCCTACCTGCTGTCCTTAACTAAGGATCTAGGTTAAGCTGACCAGAAACTGCTCATATCCAAAGACTGATGAAAGGAGTTTTCTCACCATTGTACATCTCAAGCAAACCCGTGTGTCTTATCTAAAAACTTGCTCCATACTGATCCAAATGGTTATTATTTCCATATTTCTTTAATTGTGTACAGACCCTTGAGAGGAGTGGGACACTGCTTTTTCTGAATTCAGAGAATTGTACTCTCCCAAGTCGGAAGGCACCTTGGAAAATCCCCAATATTTCCTCCAATTAGAAATCAGATGACCGATATTCTCAATATTTCCTTTTAATTAATCAGTCTTATTTCATTAATTGTTTTAAAAGTCTGCCTTCCCCTATATTTGGTGTCCGGTCCTAAGCTGTGGAAGGCTCTTGATCTCTATTTGTTGGGCAGTTGTCATGCATTGTTTAATAAATTAAAATGCTCAGGAGATAGAACTTTTGTTTCCTTAGTCATTTCATCTTTCACCTGCCCACGCTTTCAAGTCTACTGAGGGGATCCAAGTGCTTAATGAATGTCGATTAATTGATGGGATGCAATATGTGAACAAATAAGTAAATAAAAGGTAGTCTGGGAAGGAAGAGACAATAACAGGATATGTGTGCATGTGTTCGGGGAGGAAGACAGGACTCATAAATCTTCAGAGAAGGAGAACTTCTGGAGAAGATAATAGCTGAACTGAACTTTGAAAGAAAAATAAAGATTCTGAGAAATAGTGAGGAGGCAACATTCCAGGTCTGGGGAAGAGCTAGTGTAAATGCATGGAGGCAAGAGAGAATTTGGGCAACAACTTGCAGCCCAGTTGGGGTAGAACTCAGAATGCTTGCAGAAGGTTTTAATTTCTGAACTGAGGAGTTTGTATTTTGTGTTAGAGACTGTATGGAGCTGCTGAAGACTTGAGCAGGGCCTCAGACAAGCATTTTGGCAGCTTGGAAGGAAATGGATTGGAGAAGAGAGAGAGTGAAATTAAGGAGACCCGTTAGTGGGCTATTCCAGTAGCCCATCTAAAAAAAGGCAGAAAGAGTATTATGAAAAATTCAATTGGCCTTGGCAGTAGTGAACTCCCTGTCCTAGGAAGAGGACAGTTTGAGCAGTCAGGCTAACCCAAAGTTTCTACTCAAGTTCATTTCTATGATATATTACAGACCCTCTTAATTGGCTATATCTGCTGATTTCTTCTACCAAAGACAAAATCCTGGCTTAAAATTTGACTTAGTCTGACGCAATGTGACATTTCGCAATCCTTATCTTTTCTTTTCTTTACTCTCAGCTAGATGGTTTAGGTTGCATGTCCCAAATATTAAAAACCAAGATTTTCCAATTGAAGAGAGATGAGTTGTTCCAGATGAGCCTTCAAGCAACTGCCAAGATCACAGAGGATGGGACAGGTTCGTATGTCATACGAATGTGGGATATAATAAGTGATGACGATAAGGCGGCACAGTGAAATTGGAGATGTATGGACATAATGTCCAGATTTCAAGAAAAAATTCTCTTCCAAGAGAGATCACATTTTGCTTCCTTTCCTTTTAGACGTGGAATTGACTGGAACTGGATCCAGTGAAATCACGGAGGTCCTGAGCAAAGTCTCATTTGTAAATGTGGATTCACATTACAGACACGGACTCCCTTTCTTTGGGCAGGTAGAGTATCTTCAGCACATCAGATGTTAGATTTTGTAGGAACACCTAATAAATACGGAATATCTACAGCTTATGAGATTACTTGGTTAATCATAATGGTGATCATATTTCAAAGTCATTAGGCTGAGATTCCGGATTTGTACTGCAGCTGTTCTATTAATTAATTACATGACTTTGGGTAAGTCTCTTCATAATCTCTTTGGATCTCGGTTTCCTCTTCTGAAAATTAAGAGATTGGGCTATGAGATTTCTCAAATCCCTTACAACTTTAACATTGCAATTTTTTTTATCAAAACCACAAGAAATGTTCTCTTGATTCCTTTCCTTTATAATTCTTACATATGAAATCTTTTTTATTTTTATTATATTTAAAAAACCTTGCCTTCTGTCTTATAATTGATGCTAAATATGAGTTCTGAGTCAGAAGAGTGGTAAGGGATAGGCAATGGGGGTTAAATGACTTTTCCAGGACCATAGAGCCAGGAAATGTCAGAGGTCAAATTTGAACTCAGGACTTCTCATCTCCAGTCCTGGCTCTCTATCCATTGAGCCACCTAGTTGCCCCCTTACCTATGAAATTTTAGCAAAAATTTCAGAGTATTAATAACATCATAGCCTTTTCTCTTCATTTTGCTGCTAGCCCAGCTGCTTTTGACAGCAGCAAGAGAGATTTGGTGCAAAGTTCCTTCCTTCCAGTTCTGATACTTCCTATATAATCTTTCTCCACACACTCCAGTAAAAGTCACAGACTTCCCGTCTAACTCTGACTTGCCATGGAGATCATAAAGTAGAAGTGGTTTTAGCTTGGGGTAATGGTGAATGTTATATTAGTCTGAACCGAGTGATTTTCACGAGTACATTTTTTGCATTGCTCTTTTGAACAAAAGCATTTTTTTTTTAAATTTTAAACCCTTAACTTCTGTGTATTGATTTATAGGTGGAAGATTGGTAAGGGTAGGCAATGGGGGTCAAGTGACTTGCCCAGGGTCACACAGCTGGGAAGTGTCTGAGGCCAGATTTGAACCTAGGACCTCCTGTCTCTAGGCCTGGCTCTCAATCCACTGAGCTACCCAGCTGCCCCGAACAAAAGCATTTTTAAGGGGATGAAAAGTAAAAAAAGGCAGTGTCTTTGAATAATGCCATCTCTTAATTATTATCAGAACTGGTAAAACTCAGCCAAAGACTTCTATAATGATTTGTATAACCTGGTTTAGGACTGGAGTAATTTTGTTTCCAGATACATTAAGTGAAAATCACTTAATATGCTTTATTTCCCCAATATTTTGCTGGCTAGGCTAGACAATTTTCTCTATAGATTCTAGTTAGGATGAAGGGATTAATTCTGAATCAGTGTTTCTGAGTAGATCCAGGGCATTTGACCTTGGCAGGAAAGCAAGGATGAGGTGTGTTTGTCCTGGGCATAGGACTAACTTTATTCCTAAAAGAGGACTAAGTTTATTCCTCAGGTGCACCCGGTAGATGGGAAAGATGCTCCCATCCCAAACGAATGTGTCTGTATCACTATAATGGTACCCAGTGGTCGCTATGCATAAGACTAATCCCAAATTTATTCCTTAGGTGCTCCTAGTGGATGGGAAAGATGCTCCCATCCCAAATGAGCTTGTTTATATCATTATAATGGAATCTAACAGTCACAATGTCAAAAACTATACCACTAATGCCCAAGGCCTGGTACAATTCTCTTTTGAAACGGACAACTACACTTCTCCCTCCATCAGACTCTCAGTAAGTAAGAAAGACCTACCCCTCTATCCAGAAATGAAGTTATTCTAATGTCTCTTCTAGAAGGGGAAAGTATAGATAGGTTGGACTAATGGGATTTGGAGTCCCCTCTTCGCCCCTACCTCCACCCCTAGCCCATCATCTCCTGGGGCAAGGAAATGACACATTGTTTGGAATTGAAGAGAGACTAACTCGAGCATGTGGCTTTCCCCAGAAAAGCTGCAGAAGCCATGAAAAGCTGAGCTGGGGTTGGTGGCTGGGGTAGCCTCTCTATTTTTGAGTAATCTCTCTTCCTCTTTTTCACAGGTTCTCTTTTTTTATATTATCCTAGCCTCAAGCAATATTATATATTCTTGTCTCAGAAGAAGCCTCCAATCCCATAAATCTATGCAGATCCAGACTCTTATTCTCCTGCCCTAGAGCTGCCATTATGTTAGCAATCACAGGGTCACCAAAATATGAAGGATGGTAGGAAGCCTAGCATCTAGAATGGCAAACATTAGTTTATACTAATTTAATTAGTTATACTAGTTTATTTTCTACCTGTTAATGGACCTTTCATGAGGAACAAGAATACTTTGTGGGAGACAGAACTGGATGGACAAACCCTCTAAGCTTAAAAGGAGGCATCCTCTTGTTAAGGATTTAGTATTCAAAATTATAATGTCAACGATCACCTTGTTGAGAGTTAATTAATGTTCCTTTGGTTAAGCCCTGCAAAGTAGACTAGAGTCATGAGCAAATGAAGACACCCTAGCTAGTGGCTCCTTTAGAGTTAAGCAGCCCTATGCTATAGGGTGCTTTAGGATTAGGGGACTGTTCTCAAATTTTGGTTTAGGGACAGATCTCTAGTTACACCACAACTGGACAAGAGAGTAATCCCATTCAGTTGGTTGCTTTGGCTCTTAGTCACAGATAATCCAATACTGCCCCTTTGCCTTCTGTTTTCTTAGGTCAAACACAAAGATGACATGGAATGCTATGGATACATGTGGAAAAGAGCCCAATACAGGATGGCACAGCATACCCTGAAGCATGTTTTCTCCTTAAGTAAGAGCTACATCTACATTGAACCTATATTTGACACCTTGACCTGTGGACAAAACCAGAATATTCAGGTTCACTACATACTGAACCCAAAGACCTTGGAGGAACTAAAGGAGGTCACCTTCTATTATCTGGTGAGAATGGAAGCCAGAATGGACTGTTCCATTTCCCTTCATGTCCTTTTTACTCCTTTCTTTGACAGCTGGACCTCAACAACAAATATGGCAGATGAGAGCCAGATTGAAAATAAGATAGGTGGTAATCAGAAAAAATGTTTTTCTTTCTCCAGGTCATGGCCAAGGGATTTATTGTTCAATCAGGGAACCATGTGCTGCCTGTAACACCCAGCAATGGTGAGTGCTCCCAGTCTGGTCTCTTCCAATCTCTCTGTAACCCGAGCAGCCTTAGGGACATACATTTTCACACCTAGAGAGAAGGCTCCCACCTTTCCAAATAGTGGAACTGCAGAGAGAAAAAAAGCCACCTGTTCCTCAATGCCCCATATCGTCATGTTTTCCTTCTTTTCTCTGATTTATTTTTTTTTGACTAGATATTTTCCTGCAATGACAAATAACCAGATTCTTCACCTCATTTTAAAATGAGGGTTTTCTGGCAGTGATGACAATTTTTACTGAGAGGAAGGAATAAAGTATATGCTTTAGCAGTCAGAAAATTGGGCTCTCCTTAGGAATATACCCAGAACATGATTAAAAGTATTGATTAAACAATATGGAAATAGATCTTGATCAATGACACATGTAAAACCCAGTGGAATTGTGCATTGGCTATGGGAGGGGAAGTGGGAGGAGGGGAGAGAAAGAACATTAATCACATAACCATGGAAAATTTTCCTTAATCAATTAAATAAAATGTAAAAACAATTTAAATAAAACTATTAATTATTCAATCTGAACTAAATAAACATGGCTTAGTGGATTGAATGCCAGGCCCAGAGGTGGGGAGATAAGATGGAAGGTAAGGGTTTAAAAAAGAAAGAAAAAAAAAAAGAACTTACATGACCAGCCAAGCATGAAGGTCTTTATCATTTGAAATGCTCATGTATTTCCCTTCACTCCTACTTCTTTAGAGATAAAGAATAATGACAAAATAAAATTCTAAAACTCATAAATACTTGAAGTGACAACAACCAACAATTGAATAACCATAGTTTTCTTTTTCTTTTTTTTAAAACTTTACCTTCTTTCTTACAATCTATACTAAGTATTGGTCCCAAGGCAGAAGAACAGTAAGGGCTAGGCAATGGGGATTAAGTGACTTGTCCAGCTAGGAAATATCCAAGTTCAGATTTGAACCCAAGGCTTACTGTTTCCAGGCCTGACTCTGTTCACTGAGCCACCTAGCTGTGAAAACCATAGTTTTCAATATTTATGATTTTTGATAAAAAAAACAAAGTTATTTCTTGTTTCTCTTTCATGTAGTTTAAAACTATAAAATTATATAAAACTATAGTTAAAAACTATAAAAAATACTTCTAGTTTAAAAAGTTTTGGTTTATTCCAGGCTTAAAGCTTTAGGCTATGTAGGGGGAAGGCTAGAATTAGAACACAGTTCTGAATATCAACTGTTTTCATTGCTGATCTTATAAATGCTTTATTGGCCCATTCCATTTTTGTTATTCTTTCAGACTTTTAATGTAGTATTACTTGCCTGACTCGTGACCCCACAACATGTGTTATCATTACTAAATGTCAATAACAATTAGGTTCTGATGGATAGGATTTTAAATCACTAATAATATTCCCTAAGGAGGACGATCTAACCCATAAACCAAGAACTATACTCAAGAAGACAAGATAAAGAAATAACAAATCCCTTTCACTGGTCTCTAAAGGATATGGCCTTCATGGTCCCTGATGTTCAGCGACAAGAACCTTTGCCAGGACCCATGAGGTGCCCAGATCACGCATGTTAATCATTACTTTTGGACTCTCTTAAGCATTGTTCCTTGGAAATCTCTCTCTTTGACTAGGCAGTATTGTATATTTATAGAGAGCTGACCTTGGAACCAGGAGAATTTAAGTTTTTCTCTGGCCTTTGACAGGCTGGATGAGCCTAAGCCAGGCACAACCTCTTAGTGCCCTAGTTGGTTCTCTAAGGCTAAGAAGAATTTTACAGGTAAATTTGCATTAGGCTATCTGCATTGGTAAAGGGGAAACCTCACCGGGGGGAATTCTCTTTACCTATAGAATCACAGGTTTTGTCCAACTCCTTATCAGAAAAAAATAAACCCCATTCCTCCTCTCAAACTAGAATATCTGGTTGCTTTCTTCATGGTCCTGGAAAATACTTGCTTTAAAATTCATTCCAACTAGAAAGCAAGAGCATGGTTAGAAGTAGTCCAATGTAGTAGAAAGAGCATTCATCTTAGATGCAGAAATCCTGGTTTTAAGTCTCAACTCCAACTCACTTTTGTGGCTCTAGGAAAGTTTCTTAAGCCCTGTGAAACTCAGCATCCTCATATTTTATAATGGAGATAATAATTCCTGCACTAGGTCCCTCTAAGAATTGATGTGAAGAAAGTTCTTGGCAAATTTCGAAGTTCTACATCAATCTGAGTTCTTATTAGTAAAGGAGCAGGGCTTCAGAAGCAAAGTAATTTGTTGATGTTTTGCTGAATGCCCATGATAGGAGGGCATACAAGAAGAAAGGGGAGAGATGGGTAGCTAGGTGGTTCAATGAATAGAGACAGTCCTGGAGACTAGAACTCCTGGGTTCAAATCTGGCCTCAAATACTTCTAGCTATGTGTCCCTGGGCAAGTCAGTTAACCCTAATTGTCTAGTCTTCTAGTCCTTATTGTTCTTCTGCCTTAGAACCAATATCTAGTATTGATCCTAAAACAAAAGGTAAGAGTTTCTTAAATGAAGAAGAAAGGAGAGAAACACTCTTAGACTGGCTTCATTTTTATGTGATTTCCAATTCTTATATACCATCTCCATGCCTCATGTGGTTATTCTAAGTACCTGAAGTGTGTAAAGATTAAATTTAGAGGTTGGACTTAAATTATGTGAAATAACGTGGTCTTCGGAGTTATTATATCTCAAGTCAGAAGTTTATTTACAAAATAGAGTGGAAACAATAAAGTAGAGAAATGTGAGAGAGGTTAGAGAAAATACTTATACTAGTCCTCAGTCAGGAGGACCAGTAGTGAGAAACCACCAGGCCTCCTTCAAGATGGAAGCTAGTCTCTTAAGAAACTAGGAAAGGAGTCAGCCCTTTTCACTCACCCAACGAAGTAGTCCAGGAGTCAGAATCCAAGTTGATGCCATGATCCAAGCTGCAGGCTCCAGTGAAGTTCTCTTGAAGCCTATCTCCAGGAGACACTCTCCATGAGACTAAAGTTCACCAGACCTGGGGCAGATCTGGACAATTTGGAAACTGTGATTGGCCCCTGTGAAGAGGGACAGGAACAGGAAACCACCCTAAAAGCCACAAAATCCCCGAGCAGTCAGTCTGGTTATTGAATTGTCACCTCTAAAGGTGTTAATTCTCCTCCTAGCATTCCCACATTTCTGAATTGTCATCCAGTTTGGATTCGCATGTTACTGAGTTAGCATGTGGGTGGACAATCTTCCTTTTGGAGGTGCAAACTCCTGTAGTAAAAGTTTCCCTTATTTTAGGGTTAAGTATGGGTATATGCGCTTTTGTTGATTAATTCAAAAGTAGACAAAGGAGAGTTAATCCTGTCCTTACAATCTAGTGAAGTACTAAGTAGGGGTACTTAAGTTATTGCTTCAGAATAGACAAAGAGAACCAAGAATTTCCTTTCAAAAATACCTTTGTTTGTAGAATAGCCTTTAACAGGACTTGGCTGTCTAGATTTAAGGATAAAAGATTAGTGCCCCTTTCCTGGTGCTTTGTTACTATTTAGTCCTTTCAGACATGTCCAAATCATCATGACCCCATTTGGGGTTATCTTGACAAAGATAATAGCATAGTTTGCCATTTTTTTCTGCAGATCATTTTACAGATGAAGAAATGGAGGCAATAAGATTAAGTGACTTGCCCAAGATCTCTTATCTAATAAATGTCTGAGGCCAGATTTGAACTCAGGTAGATGAGTCTTTCTGATAGGCCTGATAAGTCCAGGGCTCTATCTACTGTATCACCTAGCTGCTTCTACCTGGTGCTACTATTACCAAATTTTGAAAGTTTAAGTCAACTTCCCCAGCCTCTACTTAGGTTATCACTTAATACACTGGTATTGGCCTTTACTAAATGCTCATCCAATGGCCTGAAATAGCGATTATAACTTTCAGAGAAATCTTGAAAGTTATACGATATGTTAAAGTTTCATCATTGGTTTGGAAATTATTGTAAAATGTTAGATTTTCCCTCTCAACTTTCCTTAGTTTGAGGTCTGTATAAAAGTCACCTCCTTGTGCCCTTTTGTGGCATGGAGGTGAACCTAGGCTCTTGAGGTGAAATAGAGAACTGTCCTAGAGGGATGTGAGATGATATAACCTAAGTAGGAACCTTCCCCAGGGCTAGTAAAGCACAAAACCCTTAGGCTATAGAAAAGCAAGTTTATTTGGTGGTTGGAGTAAAAGAAACTGGTAGGCAAGATCCTAACACTATTAAAATCTAGGCTCCACCCAACCTCTAAGCATCTCACAAGAGATGGGCTTCTGGTCTTCTCTGGGCCCTGCCTACAGCTCCCTGGTCTTATCTAAAAAATATCCAAACTATCCAGCTCTAACCTAATCTATTTACTCTGGATTAACAAAAAGAAGGAAAAGGGAAGCCTGGGTTTGGCCCAGATGACAATCTTTGGATTACCTTAGCCCAAGAGGATTTCTGGCAGATGCATAACTGGTAGATGATCTCTGTACTCAGGGAAATAGT
This sequence comes from Gracilinanus agilis, assembly GCF_016433145.1. Taxonomy (NCBI): domain Eukaryota; kingdom Metazoa; phylum Chordata; class Mammalia; order Didelphimorphia; family Didelphidae; genus Gracilinanus; species Gracilinanus agilis. The sequence continues at coordinate 193,994,585 of NC_058134.1, forward strand.
TCGCTCCAAAGCAGACTCTCAACCAAGGAGTCCCTAATCTCTCCATGAGATTTTGGACTTCCAAGGGAAACTCTGTCAGAGCAAAAACACCTCCTTCTAGCTTGGTGGAGATCTGGGCAGAGAGTGCAAGTGGCAGTTAATTGCCAGTACAACTCCCACAATCCCTCTCTCCTTCACAGAATTCTCTCTCAGGGCTTGTATCCAAATTCCCTTCTTTTCCTCTTAAAGCTAATCCCTGAAATCAACTCTATCCCTTAACTTACTTCCTACGGAAGGATATACAAAGAGGGTATTTGCTGCTGGAAACTCATGGCAAGAACTAAGCTAAAAAGGTATTGAGAATGGACCAGTAGTTCATTACCAGGTTGGCCACAGAGTGATAAATTTTTGGGGGGATAATGACTCTCTGAGATCATTTACTAAGTTATGGAGGAGCTGTGACCTGCACTAGTAGAAGAAATACCTACATTGATTAAATCTTGGTCCCTTGAAATACTGAAATACAATCTGAGGTTTCAGTGGAATAATGAATGAAGAGTGGTCTAATAGATTACATTTATGTACATTTATATAGCTTTTAATTGTTTACATTCTCTAATGTGATACTCTGAGAATAGAGTTGTATTTTCCTATTTTATAGATGAAAAACTAAGAGAACAGATGACTTGCTAAATATCATACAACAAGTAAGTGGCAGAATTCAATCTGGAACCCAGATTTTTCCATTGTCAAGTCACTTTTGTCTATAACAATACACCTCTAATAATAGCATTCTTTCTATTTCAATTTTAGGATACCTAAAGTTTAAAATAAGTTGAAAGTATTCAGGACTAGAAGCATATGGGTCCCCTTTTCTGAAATTAGAACTCTGCATGGAGAACATACCTTAATGATTTCATCCATTGACTACAATGACCATTGGCTAAACAATAGGCTAGGGCAGCTAGGTGGTACAGTAGATGGAGTACTGGGCTTGGAGTCAGGAAGACTCATCTTCCTGAATTCAAATCTAGTCTTGGACACTTACTGACTGTGTGACCTTGGGCAGTTCACTTAATCCTGTTTCCCTCAGTTTCCTCATCTGGAAAATGATCCAGAGAAGGAAATAGCAAACCACTCCATTATATCTGCCAAGAAAACCCCAAATGGGGTCACAGAGTCCAACATGACTGAAAAACAACAAATCAATAAACTTCCTGATGTCCTAAAGATGAAGACATGTTGCCAAAGCTGCTGTGCCTCCCCAAATGACCAGGAACAGTCTCTTGATCTATAATTATTTCTTTTTACTCTTTTTATTCAACAGTCAAAGGAATATTTCCCCTTACTTTCCTTGTGGAATCAGCCATTGCTCCTATTGCCCGGATTCTTGTCTATACCATTTTACCAGATGGGGAAATTATTGCTGATTCTAAGAAGTTTAACGTTGAAACCTGTTTTGCCAATAAGGTGGGTGATTTATGTCATAGAAGAATAAAAGCATGTATAAGAAGTATCCCACTCAACTCTGAAATCACAGATAACTTGGGTTCAATGTAGACTGGGAAGGGAAACATGGTTAAAACTCCATTCCAATGTTTAATCTCCCAATACCCCAAGTGAGAGCCATGAATCAAATAGCAAAGTATTTATTAGAAATAAATTTTTTAAATAATAAAGTAAAAAAAATAGAAAAAATTATGCATTAGGATTGTTCTCAGCTCCCATATATAAATGACTATAATCCTTCAGAGACTAATATGCCAATGGAGAATAAATTTCATGAAAACTCAAACTGAGAAGGGAAGAAGAATCTGGGCCTCAGAGCCATCTGCCTTGCATCATGACTAGTATTTATTTGACTTGCGTTTGTTACATTGAACCTCTGGGAGCTTGAAGATCACTTTTGATTGACAAATAAGTCAGTTGGATGGAATGTTCCCAGGGAGTCATGCGAGAGGCAGGAGGAGGGGCAGTTAAGAATCCTGAAAGGGTTCTGGGTCTTTGACCTGTGCTGAGGCTGGAGATCGGTGGATCCTGGTCTTGGAGTGAGAGGTGCAAACATCTCTCTCTGAAAACTCTTCCTGTACTTGAGATACCGTGCCAACCTGTACCTGACCACCACCTTGGTGTCTACTGCCCCTAGATATTAGGAATCATCTAGATATCTAGGTTTGCCAGGGCCCGGGAAGGATCCGGGAAGTGGGCAGGAGACGAAGAAGAGGGTGGAAAAGGGTGGAAATAACTCAACTGTAAGGCTGAAGATCTAGTGAAGAAGTCAAAATATCCCAACAGTTTATCTACTCTGGTTTAGTCCTGGCCAGGCTGAACCAGAGGGAAGACTACATTGATTCTTCATCTGCCAGCAGTTGAGATTTCATTAGCAACCAGTAGAGTAGGGTCTCCTATACCACAGTCCTTTACCCCTATCCTTCTTGTTAATATAAAGTTTAAAGTACTTTCTTAAAGCAGTGTCAAACTTGTTTTGGGAAAGGAGAAATCTCAGTCAAAATACAAGGCATTATCCTAGCTAAAGAGATCAGATCAATATATCAATTAACCCCAGGTGGGTCCTGAAGGGATATACATCTTAGACCTGAAAGGATCCTGCCTGGGCAACTTTTTTAAGGGAGAAGGGTCATCTTATTCTCTCTGTACATCAAATTACAATCTCAAACATATTAAGAGACTCCCAATAATTATAACACGTTTCAATATTGACTCTAGGAGTGACTTAGCAGGAAAGCTAATTGATTGACCTCTGCTCTTTCCTTAACAGGTGAATTTAAGTTTTTCATCACCAAAAAGCCTTCCATCCACGGTCACCCACCTGAAGGTAATAGCCTCTCCTCAGTCCCTCTGTGCCCTGCGGGCAGTAGATGAGAGTGTCCTTCTCCAGCATCCTGAAAAGGAGCTTACTCCCAACTCGGTAAGTCCACCTTGTTATCATAATGAAGTCATAATTATACATCAAGAAATTGGAAGTTCTCTCTTACTTCAATTACTCTTTTTGAGATTATGGGAATTATATACCACCACTTTAAAGGTACAGAGAATACCAAATTGATTCAAAACACCTGGTTAGAATAAGTTTTGCATCACCATAAAACTAGACCAAGGAGAAGTGATGTAGCGTTTTAGAACAAGAGCTAATCAGGAAGGCAGAAATAGGTAAACTAAGAGAATGGATGGGTTTAGAGGGAAAGATAGAAATGAGTTGCATCCCATACATGATGAATTGGAGATTCCTATGGGACCTCAAGATGGAGGTGTCAAAAAAAGGCAATTGGAGATGGAAAACTTGCATTCAAGACAGAGAGGAGAGTTGGATATGTAGTTATGAATGTCGTCTGTATGGTTAAATCCACAGCTACTGATGAGAGTCTTCTTTTTTCCCTAGTGAAGGATCTTTGCTTAATTAAAAAATGTGCCCATAGATTATCCTATGAGATAGCTACAAAAGTAAAACCTGCCTTTTAGCAGAGAATTGTGGGATCTTATAAGGAGAAGATACTTCCCATTTCCATAAATTGTAATTATCATTACCTGGTTAACACAATCTTGAGTAATAGAAATCCTTGAGAAAATATAATTCTCTTCCACAAAGGGAAGGATGTCCAAATCCTTTTTGATAGGTACAAATTTGATGGGTCAGAGGCAGCAAAGAGTTGTAAAACGACAAGAGATTTTTAGTGAAGTTGTAGGTTGAAAAAAAGGAAAAAAGAATGAGTTAATAGGATCACAGACAGCAGGAAAAGATTTCAGGGATCATCTAACCCAACTCCCTTATTTAAGGGTAAGGAAACAGTCTACACAGGTTAAATGACTTGGCTGAGGCTGCACAGATAGAAAGTATCAGAGCTAAAATTAGAAACCTGGTCTAGAGGACCCAAGACCTATTCCCCCCTAACTTTGCCACCATCCTTCAGCAGATAAGCTTGCTTCCTTTTTGATTAAGATGATTGAGATCCATTCTATGCTCCTTCATCTCACCCTTCTTCAATACCTCAAAACAACTGTACATTTAAACCCACCTATCATTATTTCCTTTTATCTCAGAGTTTAAGGTGGTTTTTGCAAGGGGGAACCTTTCCATCCATTCCTTTGATTCTATTTCTTGTCTTCTTGTCCTTCATTGAAAAAGTATCATCTAAGCTGAACCTTGATGAAAGGGAAGGATTCTGGAAGACAGAGATAAGGAGGGAGTATATTCTAGCCACAGAGAGAGTCCACAAATCAAAGCCGAAAGAAGCACATACTGAATTCTAGGAATAATTAGTATTCCATTTTGGTTGGAATGTACAGTGCATTAAAGGGAGTGATATAAAACAAGGCTATGAAGAAAGATTAGAAATAGATTAGGAAGGCTGTTAAGTACCAGGCTGAAGAGTTTGTATTTTTGAAGAGATGATGATAATAATAATAATAATAATAATAATAATAATAATAATAATAATAATAATAACTAGCAATGATATAGCACTTTATTTTTTAAAAGCACTTTCCAAATTTTATTTCATTTTATCTTCACAACAACCCTGAAAGGTAGATGGTATTTTTATCCTTTTTTCTCATGTGAGACAAGTCATATGCAAAAGGCAGAGGTTAAGTGACTTTCCTAGGGTCACACAGCTAGTAAATGTCTGAGACTAGATTTGAATTCAAGTCTTCCTTACTCCTCATTCAGTACTCTATCGACTTTGCCATTTGACTGCTTCAGATAACCACTGGGAAGCTAGTAAAGCATTGAAGAGGGAAGAACCTGGAATCATTTTCAGTGCCTTCTTATCTACTTATTCTTTCTTACAATCTGTAAACACATTCAGATCCGTTCATATTTTAAAAAAACCAAACAAACTTCCATTACTTATTAACCACTCAAATCCCATCCCACACTCCCGCTCCAATTTGAGATAAAATCCTAGAAAGATTATCTATGTTCTGCTTTGAGTTCTTCATTCCCCATTCACTTTTTAACTCCTTGGAATCTGGCTTTGAACTCAATATTATTCTATTGAAACTACTTTATTAAATGTTACTCTTAACCTCTTAATTTCTAAACCAACTGGCCTTGACTTTTGAGTAGCATATGACACGATTGCCCAACTCTTTCTACTGGGTACTTTTGATGATCTTGGCTTCCATGACAGTACTCTCTCCTGGTTCTCCTCCTATCTGCTGACCTCTGTTCAATTTTCACCACAGGTTTACCTTCCTCCTTTATTTCCTTAACCTAGATGTATCTCAATACTTTGTTGTTGGTCCTCTTCTCTCCTGTCTTTACTGCACTCTCTCCTTTATTGATTATGAAGATGATGTCCAAATCTATATATTTAGCCCTTATTATCTCTTTTGATGAACTTCAATCCCACATATTCATCCATCCACAGGATATTGATACTTTGTTGTTTTCCAAACTCAATTCAGTGTCCAAAAGTAAACTCATCTTCCCTCCTAAAACTTCCTTTCTTCCAAACTTCCCTCTCCTCTCTGTCACAAAGCCTCCAAATCTTGGAATCATCTTTGACTCATACCTCCTACTCACTTCTTACACCCAACCAAGTACTGTAGGTTCGAACTTCCTACCATTTTTTGCATCCACCTCCTTCTCTATATTCATGCTTCTCATCTTTGTTCAATCCATCAACAAGTTTATTAAGTGCCTTCCAGAAGACTATCCCTAAGTCACAGATGTTACCGTGTCCCTGGATGACTCAGAAACTTCTGTGATTACCCCTATAATCAAATACTACTCAGCCTGGTATTTAGGGCCCTTCACAACCTGCTTCCAACTTACTTTTATGGTCTTATTTTACACAATTCCATTTTTCGTACTCTCCAACAAAAATTCAACATATACAGAGATGATAATTGAACTCATGTAAACTGTTGAGATCACCAAGTGAAATAGTATAGTAAGAGAAGAGAATATGGTCTTGGATAGATCCATGTTTAGTGGGCATGACTTAGAGGACTATCCAACAAGGGAGACTTAGAAGTGTAATAAATAAAATTAACTGAGGGGTGATGTTATGCAAAGCAACATAATGGAGAGAGAAATTCTCTTCCAACTGAGGGATGGTCAGAGAGCTAGGAAAACTAGGAGAAAGTAGTGTCATGAAAACCTAGATAGGAGAGGGTATTTAGGAGAAGAAAGTTATCAATAGCGTCAAAGGTTGTAAAGAGATAAAGAAGGAAGAAAATTGAGACAGACTGGTAACTTTGGAGAGGTCAGTTTCAGGTGGATAATGAAGAGGAGTTAAGAGAGGAGAGGAAGGAGAGGCTCTGATTATAGAAGACCTTCTCAAAAAGTTTAGCCGTGAAGGGGAGAAAAAGAAAAATGATGATAGCCCTCAGGGATGGTAGAATCAAGTGAGGTTTGAAAAAAATTAATTTAGTTCTCTCCCCAATTACATGTAAAAACAATTTCAAGTGAGAGCTTTCTAAGGATGTTTGTATTCATCAGAGAGGAACTAGTAGATATGAATAGATTGAAGATATGAAAGAAACTGGAAATGACAGTGATGACAACCTGATTGAAAAGATGAGAGGTTGTGGGATTAAGGGTGTATATAGAGGAGTTGACCTTGGCAAGAAGAAGGGCTTCTTCTTTATCTGAGATAAGAGTGAAGGAAGAAAAAGTGGCAGAAGATGCCTGAATGATGTGAGATGAAGAAGAGGGGGAACTCACTGTGAATGGCCTCAGTTTTTATACTGAAATATGAAGCCATGTCTGAAGCTAAAATGAGGAGAGAGAGGATATGGGATCACTGAGAGGGATGAAAAACTTTGGAACAGCTGCTGTGGTGAGTGGGGTAACAAATCAATTAGGAAAGTATTAATGGATTACTTTGCTTCAGTGAGAGCCTAATTAATATTATACAACATCAATTTGTAGTGCACCCAGTCAGCAGAGTTTCCTGATTTTCTCCATCTCCATTTAGTAACATATGAATAGGAGCAAAGTCTATAGATGGTGGAATTAAGCCAAAACTGGGTTTTAGCAAGAATTGATCAGTGACAGGATAAGGGAGCCATGTACTTGTTGATAGAGGATAATGTTGAATTGAACTGGTTTACCCTTTGGTTAACCAAATAATTAAGATAGAGAAGGGAAAAAGTATAACAGTATAGGGTGATAGGAAAAGAATTTAGAGGTAGAGGGATTCAAGATCAGGACAAGAACAAAGAATAGAGGAAGGGGTCATAAGACAGAGGGAAAGATGTATTAATAAAATATTATGATCAGATAAGTTCATTTCAGAATTCATGAATATGGAGAGTGAACACTTTGGGAGCTATGGCAAAATCAAGAGTATGACCATGTCAGTTTGTACCTGAAGTGGAATGGAGGAATAAGAATGGAGTGCCACAGTGAAATTCAGTAAAACTCTGAAGAGGTCTTCAGTGGAATAGAGGTCATGAAAATTAAAAGTGGAATGAGGAACTAGAAGGTTAGAGTGTTTGAAAGAGTATTTATATCAAAAGTAGTAATAATTAGAAAAGAAGAGTGGGCCAGTCAGCTAACAAGAATGAGGAACAATGGTCCACATGCTGTACTGGATATTCCCAAAATATTACAAGAACCAGGAGGTTTCATGCATCTTGGGAAGATTTCTATTTAAGACATAATGGTAGACAAGATTCACACAAGATAAGTAAGGAATTTGTTGTGATCTCTACAGATCACAAAGTATGGGAGGAAAGGACTCCCACAGGTCCAGGAGAATCTTGGTGGCAGAACAGCATCAGCGACACAATTAAGACGAATGAGAGTAATCAAGGTTTCAGCCAGAGGCAGGCATCATAAAGTTTGCTCTGGTCAGCTTTTGGGAATGTTAGTGAGAAAAGAGTCACATAGGGGAAACTGAGTAGAATAACCATCCTTATGATGCCTACCATGCAGGTTTTCAGAACTGGTGACGAGCTGTGCTAAACTTCACAAGCTTGATGGCTTCCTGCAACAAAGTGTCTTCTGGATAATACGAGGGACCTATGTAAAAGAATGTATGCTTTGAGCCTCTATACTCTAACATCTGCCTTTTGCTTCTTCCAGTGTTAGTCAACTGGTAGTCAGTTTATTATTAAGCTTTTAAGTGGATTTAGAATCAGGAAGATATAACTTCAAATCCAGCATCAGATCCTTATCAGTTGTGTTTTCTTGGTCGACTCACTTAACCCCTGTCTGCCTCAGTTTCCTCATTTATAAAATGGTGATAATAATAGCACCTCCCTCCCAGGGTTGTTGTGAGGATTGAAGGAAATAATATTTGTAATATACTTCACAAAACTTAAAGTACTATATACATTCTAGCCATTTTTTACTTTGCAATTGCTGTCTTTGGTGGGAATCAAGGGACACCTCAAGTAATCTCACTGCTGAAAATTCTTCAATGAGATTTAGAAAGTCTTATCAGAGTCCCATTAGAAATCATCTTTGAGGATGCCCTTTTAAAAACTGATTCCCAAATACTGGTGATACAACATATTTGTAGTTCACATCCATATGCATGGAGCTTTTCTTGTTAAATGAGAGGTTTCTTTTTTTTAAAAGCCCAAGGAAAATGTGAACTAGGTAGTAAAGCAGATGATAGCCAGGGAGGAAATTTGGACCAGCAGTCCCAAGGAGCTCTATAAGGAGCTCTGGAAATCATAGAGAATTAAAATTAAAAACTCAGTATTATATTGGAGAATGGGAAAGGAAAGTGACAAAGGCACCATTCACCAAAATAACTGAATAGCATGAAACTCTGCTTGGGATATAACCTGACTAGAAATGATTTGTCAACTGAAATACAATTAAAAAAAAAGACTCTCACTCTATACACTAGAACCAATTTTGGGGGTGAATTGGGGGAGGGATACAGGTACCACTAGATAAGTAAAGAATGTTGAGAAGGGTGATTATGTTAGGGACATGATTTTCAAAGGGAAATATGTCTCTTTCTCTTTCAGAGAATGCCAACAAGTGTGAAAGAAAATCCATGAAGTGCCCACCAAGTACATATGCTTGGCACTGAGAGGGAAGATACAAAGATTAAGCTAGATGTTCTCTCATGAAGATTTTAGTCTAGTAGAGGGATATGGCCCCTACTGAATGAAATAAGCCCATGATGAGTGGCAATGGGAGATCCCAGGGGAATTTCTTTTTCAATATTGTGTGTGTATTTCCTTTGCATCACAATCCTTTTGGCTGATCATTCTGGTCTACCATATCCCAGGCTCCTTTCAAGGCAAAGCAGTACTCTTATTAGCTTTTATTTTTCTTCTGTCTTAAAATCAATACTGTGTATTGATTCCAAGGCAGAAGTGTGGTCAAGGTTAAGCACTGGGGGTTAGTCATTTGCCCAGGGTCACACAGTTAGGAAATGTCTGAGGTCAGATTTGAACCTAGGACCTCCCATCTTTGGGCCTGGCTCTCCATCCACTGAGCCACCTGCTGCCCCACTTCCTACTAACTTTTATATGTCTTTCTGTTAATTCATATGAATATAGTTGCATTAGACCAGCTAAATAGCCCCTGTTCTGCAAATGAATTCTTCATTAATCATGTTCTTTCAATAATTCACCATTTGGAAAGCAATGCTCTATTCTATGTAGATAAAGGTTAGTTCAGAATTACAGGTGTGTTTATGTTAATAAGACAGGGTGACATTTATGGAGGACTTTCTGATTTAGTAGTTTCTCTCTCCCTCCCTTCTTCCCTCCCTTTCTATCTACTCTCTCTCTTCTTTCTTTCCCTTCCTTCCTTCCTTCCTTCCTTCCTTCCTTCCTTCCTTCCTTTCTCTTTCTTTCTTTCTTTTCTTAGATAGAAGAGTGGCAAGGGTTAGTAAATGGGATTAAGTAACTTACCCAGGGTCACACAGCTAAGAAGCATCTGAGGTCAAATTTGAACCTAGGATCTACCAATTCCAGACCTGGCGCTCTATCCTCTGTGCCCCCTGGTTGTCTCCTATGATTGATCTTCATTATGGTGATTCTTCTAGGAGAGATGGAAGAGGAGAGTGGAGACTATCACTTGCGTTCCACCTGTAAATTATCAGAGAATAACAGGAAATGCCCTTCCCTTTTCTTTTTCTGTCTGCATAGCTATATGAGCTGCTATCTGTGAAGGATCTTACCGGATTCCCTCAAGGTGTAAAAGGGCACGAAGAAGATTCTGAAAAATGTGTCCATTTCAAGAATATCTTTATAGATGGAGTCAGCTACGCCCCTGTGATGAATAATGAAGAAGATGATACTTACAACTTCCTAAAAGTAAAATCCATTTTTTCTGTTCACATATTTGGTTACAAATTTCTTTTTTTCTTTTAATTTCTTTTTCCATTTTTTAAAATTTAATTAATTACTTTAGAATATTTTTCCATGGTTATATGATTCATGTTCTTTCCCTCCCCTTCTCCCAGAGCTGATGAGCAATTCCACTGGGTTTTACATGTATCATTGTTCAAAGTCTATTTCCATATTATCAATATTTGCAATAGAGTGATCATTTAAAGTCAATATCTCCAATCAAATTTCATCCAATCATGTGATCAATCAGATGTTTTTCTTCTGTGTTTCTGTTCCCACAGTTCTTTTTCCAGATGTAGATAGCACTCTTTCTCATAAGTCTGGTTACAAATTTCTTAAAGCATCATAGTTATTATGCAAGATATAAAGAACAAAGTATAAATAGTCTATTAGGAGTATTCTAACATGTAACCCCATGTCTTTGCCCTATTCCATATTTACCCCTGTAACCATTCAAATTATAATACGGAATTGATTGAATGATGTTGGATGCTACTTAGATGGGGCTATGAAGGCTTTGCCTCCCTTGACAAAGGGAGGGAATACCCCATAAGGTTTTATCCCCTTGGTAATGATCATTTATTTATTCTAGGCCCCTTTTAGCATTCCAAAAGGTCCTTCTGTTTATTGAGGTTAAGTTGATTTTTGAATATATTTTTGCACTTCCACTAGGTTGTCCAAGCCCCATGGACTTTTATGTGACTGTGAGGAATCTGAAGGAGTTGGGGCTTGGACAACCTAGTGGAAACACTACTGGCTTATAATAATTACTTGGCCCTTGAGCCAATATTTCCTCAAATTTCTGCCTGATGTTAAAAGTTCTGAGGTTCCACCTTTATTGAACATTAAAGGGAATAAACACAAGGAAAAGACATCAGCTATAATTGTTACTATCAAAATTAATTTAATAGATGTCAATAATGTTTGGGAATTGATGCACTTCTAACTTTCTTTCCAGGAAATGGGCTTAAAGGTATTCACTAATGCAAAGGTCAAGAAGCCCCATTTCTGCATGCCCCATACCCCACCCCCAGCTGCTTACCTAGAATATGGACGTGCAGGTAAAAACATATCTATTCTTTGTTTTGAGTTGTAGAAAATTGTGATCTATCATGTAGAGTTATTTTTATAACATTGGTCCAAAAATACAATTAAGAGTGTTTCTGAGGGGCCCCTAGGCAGCACAGTGGAAAGAGAGCCAGGCCTGGGTTCAAACTCAGACCTCAGACTTCTTACCTATGTGACCCTGGGTAAGTCACTTTTGCCCCCTTTTGCCTATTGCTTGCTGCTCTTCTGTCTTAGAACTGATACTACAACAGAACATAATGGTCCCAGACCATGAGGAACTCATGAAGACACAAGATAAGCATACTTTAACAAGTAATAAAAACAAATTTAGAAAAATAGCTCAAATTTTTATTAGAAGACATAATAATACCTTTAATTGATATAGTGTTTTATAATTTATAAAGCCTTGTCCTAACAATGACCCTGAAAAGTGAGCCACACATGTATTATTGTTCTTACTTTAAGGAGGATAGTCGCAAAGAAGCAAAAGCTAAGTGACTTTCCCATCATTATCTAACTTTAAGTATCAGTCCACAAACTTGAATTCAAGTCTTCTGACTTCAAGGTCATTGCTTTTTTTCCTTAACTATATATATATCATGTTTCCTAATTATTTATTAAATAATTTTTTTAGGGGCTTTAAAAGGGTTTTTTAAAAATCTCTTGAAACAGATATTTTGGCATAGTTCCATAATATTAATCTTCTCCCCCATCATTCACCACTACTATCTCCCCAAGACACCCCAGACCCCTTACCCCATCACCATAGAAGGCTTCCTTTTTCTCTTGGGAAAAGAATGAGGTGAAAATTACCACCTTCTACTATTTGTTGAATTATATTCACTTAGTATCATGATCATATCAAGCTTTTCAATTTATATGAAATTAATTTTGTTTTGTTCAGTTTCAATGGCTTTATATCAACCACTAATGATCATGCAAACATGTAAACATGTGGGATAATTCCTAAGAAATCACTGAAAAATTTCTTATTTCCTCAATTGCTTTGTCCTTTGTTTATCTCAAAAGGTCTGTCTCCTTTTCTCTGCTATTCTTAGCCTACCAGTGGTGGTAAGGTCCCATTAAAAAATATGACCTCCTCATTTTAAACATTCCCATTTTACAGATGAAGAACCAAGACCCAAAGAGTTTTGCCCAAGATCATGAAGGCATTAAGTGGAAGGGCTGGAATTTGAACACAGGTCTTTTAGCTCTTGCTCTATGCTTTCCCATTCTCCCCCTGTAGGATGGAAATAAAAATAACTCAATTTGTCCACTCATTATTAACTCACAGGAATATGGAACATAAAACTCTGGTTTTCGTTTTTATTCATGCTCTAAAAGCTGGATGATCCCTTGTTAGGGATATTTTCAAGGGACTTCTTAGTCCGGTAGGAATTCAACTAGATCTTCACTGAGGTCTTTTCCATTATTGAGATTCTCCACTATTTCCTGGGATCCTAAAGCTTTCTTTCCTCCTTGGGGATTAACAGGGAAAATTAGGAGCATGTAAAGGGTAAATCGTGTAAAAAGAACCAAATCTTCTTATCGAATTAGAATGACCCACTTTTTTTTACCTTCCTAATAATCTCTAGTTATCTACCTATACTTCCCTAGATGCTGGGCTATCAGTCTCTGTAAAAGAAAGGAGAACAAAATTATTAAGCTAATAGAAACAGATATAGGCATAAAAGTCAAATAAGTCCCAGGTATAAGTATATATGACAAAATGTATACCATTAAACTAATTATATAATTATCTCATATAATTAGACAAATTATATAATTCTATCACTTTGTTAGACTTATATAATTTAATTAAGCATATAATTAGACTTACTTAAAGTGTTTCTCATTGTCACTGAATTCCCAGGTTCTGTGGAGGCAAATAACAAGGTTGGTTGAGTTGAGTGTCCAAAGGAAACAGGAAAGAAAATTTCATGGTCATTCTGTATTGTTAAACTCAGGATGAGTATTTTTAGAAAGATCACTATGGAAATAAGTGTAACATGTACACACATCTGTTGTGGATAATTAAGAAGTAGAAAAGTATTCCAAACATCTGTTAAGAACTTTCAAATTAAATTAGCATAAATTTTGGCACACTTTTGACTTCAGTGAAAAGATGGGGATAGTCCATGATGGCCAAAAATATGTTGAAAAATAGAGATCAGGAATAGGAAGGGACAAAAACTTGCCACGTCCCTGTGTGTGGTGAATCAGAAGATCCGACACATGGCAAGCAATAAGTAACATCACATAAAGCAAATAAGATTGATTGTATTTTAGCAGATAGGGCACGATTCATTACTGGCATAGTAGCCATTCCTAAATCATCTATCTTGGACATTCTGGAGAGTGAGACCACAAACTTGTTAGTACAAGGATCAAAATGGGTAAAACATTAGAAGAAAGGATAAAAATAAGAAAAAATTTATGGTATGTGATGAAAACAATTTCACCTTCACTTATTTAAATGTTATTGATGTTTTAAAAAATAGCATAGGGATGGACAAAAGGGAAAGGGACATTGATTAAAATAATTTTATACAAAATGTTAACCATTGTAAATCACTTATCATAACAAAGATACCAAAACTAGACTGAAAGGCATTTTAATCAATAAATTCTTGGCTAACATGGCAATTGGAGAAATAGAGCAACCCAGAGTTGCACAGGTTTAGGATGATGAGGTCAGGGATTCTGAGAGCTAATGCTCATACAATCATACTTAGATTCTCATTCTCAAAAACACCATCCTCCTGGACTCAAAGTTAAAACTGGGTTGGGGAGTGGGGTAGTTAGCTGACTCAGTGGATTGAGAGCCAGACCTAGAGATGGGAAGGTCCTGGGTTCAAATGTGACCTCAGATACTTCCCAGCTGTGTGACCCTGGGCAAGTCACTTAGCCCCCATTGCCTAGCCCATACCACTCTTCTGCCTTTGAAACAGTACACAGTATTGATTCTAAGCTGCAAAGTAAAAGTTTATAAAAAAAAAATACACAAGAGTCTTAGAAATATATATCCAGAGAGATAGCCTTGTTCAACTATTTCCTTTTTTTTTTTTTTTTTTTTAACCCTCACCTTCTGTCTTAGAATCAAAACTAAGTTTTGGTTCCAAGGCAGAAGAGCAGCAAGGACTAAGCAATTGAGGTTAAGTGACCTGCCCAGGGTCACACAGCTAAGAAGTGTCTGAGGCTAGATTTGAACCCAGGACCTCCTGTCTTCAAATCTGGCTCTCTATCCATTAACTGTCCCTCAGCTATCTTCTGATAATTAATATCAGCCAAAGCATTAGAGAGGGAGAGGTATGCTTGCCGAAAGGTTTGCCAGTATCATGAGATCCAAAGAATAGTTTTAATTAATGAGAGCATCCCTATAGGTTATAAGTGTCTCCAGTTGTTCTTCAGATTTCAATTGATATGTCACCATCTCCATGGAATTTTTATGACCTCACTAAGATTCTTCCTCTTCATACCCACATTCAAATCTGACCTCGAATGTTTCCTGCCTGTATGAGCTTGTACAAGTCACTTTACTTGTATAGGTCTCGGTTTCCTCATCTATAAAGTAAAGGGGTTGGACTAAATGACTTCTAAAGTCCCTCCTGGCTCTAAATCTATGGTCCTGTGACCCTCTTTGTTCTGTATCTCTTATTATATATATGTGTTATATATTCTATATTGTATCCTATTTTGGTATTTGCATTAGAACTATCTGTTATTTATTTTTATTTTTTTTTAAACCCTTACCTTCCATCTTAGAATCAATACTGTGTATTGGCTCCAGGGCAGAAGAGAGGTAAGGGTAGGCAATGGGGGTCAAGTGACCTGCCCAGGGTCACACAGCTGGGAAGTGTCTAAGGCCGGATTTGAACCTAGGACCTCCCGTCTCTAGGTCTGGCTCTCAATCCTCTGAGCCACCCAGCTGCCCCCTCTCTGTGTTATTTACCTTCCCTCTTATTAGGTCTCTGAAGAGAGATACTCCATGCATATCTCAGATGACCCACTCTTGTGCCTCATGTAACACTTAGCAGTCATTACACTTAGAAGGACATAGTATCCATTAAATAAGCAAATATTTGACCAAAATGTTTGTATTGGAAGTTCCTTTGGTAGGAGCTGCAGGTGTAGGAGACTTAAGACACCAGGCAAGATTCCGTACAAATACTGTAATTGTGGAAGAACAAAAGGACTCCCCAGTTGAGACTGTGAGAAAGCATTTCCCTGAGACCTGGATCTGGAGCTTGGTAGTACCAGAGTAAGTGGTTTCATTTTTACCATATTTCTTTCAGATGAAGAACTTGCATTGTTCTAGATTTCTAATTCATTGACAGATTTCCTTGGCTCCGGACCTTCTTCAGGACAAATCCAAGCTTAACACTGTACAGATTTATTATCTACCTGCCTCCAAGATAAGCAATTCTGAATTAATTTAGTGCCTCAAACTCCAAGCAAACCGATGTGAGGATCAGAACTGTGACTAGCGAAAGGGGCTCAAATTTAAAGGGCACAAAGCCATGGGTGATCAGCAGTGTAGGAAAGCCAAACAAACTCTGTACTTAGTATCTTGTTAGCAAGAGTCATTAGATAAAATAGGAAGTACCAGATAATATGTTTCCTTTCTCCCTCTCTGAAGCCAGCAGCCACATCTCAGTCAGATATTTCCAGCATTAAGGGCAAGGGCTGTCTCTCTAACAAAGACGGTATCCTAGCTCCTGCTCAGTTGCATGTGTTTTTAAAAGTTGATTTCAAAGTGTATTGTTCGTATCCTGGCTTACCAGTTTTTGTCTTGGCTGCATTTGTCTCATTTGTCCTAGGTGTGAGAATTGCTAGTGATGACTCTACCAGCGAGCGATCACATCTGACCTAATTTTGCACCATTCCAAACAATTCAGGGGCTTTGCTATGACTGACAAGCTAAGAGCAAATATGGAATTAGCCTCATCAGGTTGCCCAACTATGCTGGTAACCTGTAGACATTTCTTTTATTTTTATTTATTTTTCAAAATTTAATTATTTATTTAGAATGCTTTTCCATGGTTACATGATTCATGTTCTTTCCTTCCCTTCCCGTCTCCCTGAGCTGACAAGCACTTCCACTGGGTTTTACATGTATTATCACTCAAAACCTATTTCCATATTATTAATATTTGTAATAGAGTGATCATTTAAAGTCAAAATCCCCAGTTACATCCCCATCGAGCCATGTGATTGATCATATGTTTTTCTTCTGCATTTCTACTCCCACAGTTCTTTCTCTGGATCTGGATAGTGTTCTTTCTTATAAGTTCCTCTAGATTGTCCTAGATCATTGCATTGCTCCTAGTAGAAAAGTCTATTACATATGATAATGCCATAATGTATCAGTCTCTGTGTACAATGTTCTTCTGGTTCTGCTCCTTTCACTCTGCATCAATTCCTGGAAGTCTTTCCAGTTCACATGGAATTCCTCCAGTTCATTATTCCTTTCAGCACAATAGTATTCCATCACCATCAGATATCACAATTTGTTCAGCCGCTCCCCAATCGATGGACACTCCCTCATTTTCCAATTTTTTGCCACCACAAAGAGAGCAGCTATAAATATTTTTAAACAAGTATTTTTCCCTATTATCTCTTTGGGGTACAAACTCAGCAGTGGTATGGCTGGATCAAAGGGCAGGCAGTCTTTTAAAGCCCTTTGGGCATTGTTCCAAATTGCCCTCCAGAATAATTGGATTAATTCACAATTCCACCAGCAGTGTATTAGTGTCCCAATTTTGCCACATCGCCTCCAACATTTATTCCTTTCTCTTGCTGCCATATTGGCCAGTCTGGTAGGTGTGAGGTGATACCTCAGAGTTGTTTTGAGTTACATTTCTCTAATTATGAGAGATTTAGAACACTTTTTCATGTCCTTATTTTTAGTTTTGGTTTCTTTATCTGAAAACTGCCTAGTCATGTCCCTTGACCATTAATCAATTGGCAAGGGACTTGATTTTTTTGTAGAATTGGCCTCACTCCTTATACATTTGAGAAATTAGATCTTTATCAGAAGTTTTTGTTATAAATATTTTTTCCCAATTTTTTGCTTTCCTTCTAATTTTGTTAACATTGGTTTTGTTTGTATAAAACCTTTTTATTTTAATGTAATCACAATTATTCACTTTACATTTTGTAATATTCTCTATCTCTTGCTTGGCCTTAAATTTTTTCCTTTCCCATAGGTCTGACAAGTATACTGTTCTATGTTCACCTAATTTACTTATAATTTCCCTCTTTATATTTAAGTCATTTACTCATTCTGAATTTATCTTAGTATTGCGTGTGAGTTGTTGATCTAAACCTAATCTCTCCCAAACTGTTTTCCAATTTTTCCAGCAGTTTTTGTCAAATAGTGGATACTTGTCCCCAAAGCTGGGCTCTTTGGTTTATTGTATACTATCTTGCTAAGGTCATTTACCCTAAGTCTCTTCCATTGATCCACCCTTCTTAGACATTTCTTTTAGCAGGACCATATTTCCCAGAGCATAATTTAGGGATCATCATTAATCACAAAGTTAGGTTTCCAGATGTAAAGACCAGACAATCAGGGTCAGAGTTAGAGTAGAAGGAAAGAAATTAAATTTCCCTTGGCTTCCTACCTCAAATCCTTGTTCCCCAAAGCTATTAATGAACTACTTCCCATTGTCTTCATTGCTCCCTCTCTCTAGTTCAACAGGTGAAACTGAAGTGGAAGTGAATGTCCCCGATACCATCACTAAATGGAAGGCTGGAGCATTCTGCCTGTCAGACAACACAGGATTTGGTCTCTCCCCTCCAACCTCTCTCATAGCCTTCAAGCCTTTCTTTGTGTCTCTCACCCTACCCTATTCTGTGATTCGAGGAGAGGCTTTCACACTCAAGGCCACTGTCTTCAACTACCTGCCTCACTGCATCCGGGTAAGGGTCTTCCCCTCATTGGGACAAATGGAGAATGTGGAGGGACTGAATGGCAGCATAGACCAACCACTACCTAACCCTAGTTCCCAGTACTTCTCACTTTCATATGGAGTACTTCCCATTCCTATATTGGGATACTTCTTGCTCCAATGTGGTAGTCTATATGCGATCTCAAAAATTTTGACTAATTGCTAGCATGCATGACTTTGTCAGAGATATTCAAATCATGAAGGGCAAAAATATATTTTGGGAAACTTTCTATGTATCTCCTCGTACCCTGGCACTGACTCTCCACTCGAAGGCACCATAGTTTGCAATAACCCAAAAGAAATTTTTCTTGAAGGAAACAAGAAACAAAGCATATGCTCTTTTCATATAAGTTTTTAATTTTTTTCTAGTTATATGTAATAATTTTTCACATTTCTTTTCCAAAAATTTGACTTCCAAATTTTGACCTTTCCTGAGATGGTAAGCAATTTGGTTTAGTTTATCATGTACAATCATGCAAAACATATTTCCACACTGGTCAAAAGCATATGCTCTTTTTTCTCAATTATTTAATTTTTTTTGCAGTTACATGTAGAAACCATTTTTGACAATTGTTTTCTGATATTTGGGGATTCAGATTTTCTCCCTCTCTTCATTTTCCTCTCCCCCCGAGACAGTAAATAGTCTGATAGAATTTATACCAATGTTTTCATGCAATACATATTTCCATATTGCTCATGCCATAACAGAAGACACATATCACACATAGAATAAAAAACTCATGAAGGGAATAAAGGGGAAATGGCATGAAAAGCATAAACTAATCTTAAATGAGCAAGTATTAAATCCCAAACTCTTTTTAAATGTATAAATTTCTAGAATCCTCTATGATCCCAAATAATTCCTTAGCTAAGGCCTCCTGATTGTGATTCACCGCCTCCTCTCTGCCAGTATCTCTTTGGTGTGTCCCTTTCTTGGCAATTCTTTATTGCCTCTTAATTTTTTTTATTTTGTTTTTTAAACCTTACCTTCTGTCTTAGAATTAATACAACTATTGATTCCAAGGCAAATGATCAGTAAGAGCTAGTCAATGGGGCTTAGGTGACTTCCCTAAGGTCAAACAAATAGCAAGTGTCTAAAATCACATTTGAACCTGGGGCCTATCTCCAGGCCTGGCTTTCTCTCCATTTTTTTTTTTTTTTTGCCAAGAAAACCCCAAATGGGGTCAGGAAGAGTCAGACAGTATTAAAACTACTGAACAACAACAGGTCCCTCTAAGAGCAGCTAGGTGGTATAGTAGAAAGAGCATTGGGCCTGGAGTCATAAAAATTAATCTTCCAGAATTCAAATCTAGCCTCAGACACTAGCAGTGTGACCCTGGGCAAGTCACTTAATTTCATTGGACTTCATTTCCTTATATGTAAAAAGAACCAGAGAAGGAAATGGCAAACCATTCTAGGACCTTTGCCAAGAGAACCCCAAAATGGGTCATGAAGAGTCAGACACTTTTGAAAATGGCTGAATGCAGAGAGTAGATAGAATATAGAGCTTATACCAGGGTCGGGGAATGGTGGTAAAATCTGGAGTGTCAAAAACAAAGCCAGGAAAAGAACGGAGGATGGAGGAGAACTGCCTCAAAATGGAAGTTCTGGGAAGAATTCACCACTGGGACAAGAGGGCCACGAGAGTGGAGGAAAGTTCCAGGGTCTGGAAACAGTTGAAACATGGTGGTGAAGTCCTAAGAGATGGATGAGGAACAATCTAATTATTTATACTTTTTGCAATCCTATGAATTTTAAAGCCCAACAAATTTCTAAAGCTTGTATCCCTCCAACTCTGATCCCTATAATTCTTTTCATTGGCCAAAAATCTGACTATCCTTCCCTACTTTTAATGTTTTGATTTCTTCTGTCTGTCCACCCTACTGTGGATGTCAGGTTAAAGTACAGCTAAAAGACTCTTCCATGTTTGTGGCTGTTCCCAAAGAAAAAAATGAAGAGTCTCACTGCATCTGTGGAAGTCATCATCAAACATTTTCATGGGCTGTGACTCCCAAATCATTAGGTAAGTGACTCAACATCCCATCAGTAAATGTTCCAGGCATCCTGCTAAATCCTGGGCATACAAAAGGAGGCAAAAAACTGTCTATGTCCCCAAGGAGTTCACAGTCTAATAGGAGGGACAACATGTAAGCAAACACAAACAAGTTATATCCAGGGTAAATAGGAAATAAAAGAGGGAAGGCACTAGAATTAAAAGAGGTTGGGGAAAGCTTCCTTTAAAAGATGGGACTTTAGTTGAAATTTAGAGGAAGCTGCGGAAATCGATAGGTAGAGTTGAGGAGGAAGAGTGTTCCAGGCATGGGGGCCAGCCAGAGAAAATGTCTGAAGTTGAGAGATGGAGTGTCTTGTTCATAGAACAGTTGGAAGCCCAGTGCCACCAGATCAAAGAGTACATGCTGGGGACCAAGGTGTAAGAAGACTACAAAGGTAGGAGGGAACTAGGCTATAGAGAGCTTTGGATACCAAATAGAGGAGGCAAAAGGGAGCTTCTGAAGTTTCTTTTCTTTTTTTTTTTTTAAACCCTTATCTTCAGTCCTGGAATCAATACTGTGCATTGGCTCCAAGGCAGAAGAGTGGTAAGGGTAAGCAATGGGGGTCAAGTGACTTGCCCAGGGTCACACAGCTGGGAAGTGTCTGAGGTCAGATCTGAACCCAGGACCTCCCATCTTTAGGCCTGGCTCTCAATCCACTGAGCCACCCAGCTGCTCCCCTGGAATTTCTTGAGTAGAGGAGTAACATAGTTAGACCTGCACTTTGGGAAAATCACTTTAGTGATTGAATGGAGGATGGATTGGAATGGGAAGAGATTTGAAGTGGGGAACCCCACCAGCAGGGTGTGTGAGGTGAGGACCTACTCAAGATGGGTGATAGTGTCAGAGGAGATTAGAAGGTATATTTGAGAGATGCTACGAAGGTGAAATCCATAGCCCTTTTCAGCTTCTAGGTTTTGAGCCTGAAGGACTGGATTCAGCTGCCCTCTACAATAATAGGAGAGTAGGAGATGGGGAGGATTTGTTCAGCTTTGCCAGACTCTTCATGCCCCCTTTGGGCCATGACCCCTTTTCTTTTTTGAGATGGATGGTACTGGAGTGGTTTGTCATTTCCTTTTCCAGTTCATTTTATAGATGGGAAAACTGAGGCAAAGAGGGTTTAGAGACTTGCCCAGGGGACACCTATCTAGTAAGTGTCTGTGGCCAGATTTGAACGCACAAAGATGAGTCTTTCCTGAGCCCAGGACTGGCATTCTCTCCATTGTGCCACCAGGGAAGGGTTTAGGGGAGATCTGTTTTGGACTTACTGAGTTTTTGACATATATCTGAAAAGCAGTTGGAGATTAGAGATCAATGGAGGGGTGGGAGTCAGTGAGGTAGATTTGCAAATCAGCAGGCTTTGAGATGGTAATTAAATCTCCAGGAGTAGATAAGACCACCCAGAGAAGAGAGCCAGGGAGGAACCTTAAGGGACACCTAGCGCTGAAAGGTGTGAGCTGGAGCTGAATTAGGTGGAGGAGATGTCTGACCCTGGGTACTGGATCATGAGTATCTGTGGAGCCTCTTCCTTTGGTTCTCTTCTTCAGTTACCCATTAGTGAGTGACACAGTCCACATAACTGACCCCCCCCCCCCCTTTTCATTCTACTTGTCGTGCTACACTGGGATTTAACATCCTCTGACCCGCCATTACTGATCACTTTAAGTCTGGTTCCTCGAATATCGTGGGATAAAGAGTAAATTTATACCCAAACTAATGATTTATCACTTAGGGCCTCATTATGATGAGCCCCGTAGTTTTAAAAATCACTAAATTTCAAATTTTATACAATTTCCTTTAAAAAAGAAAGGAGCATTTGAAAGAAAATGCTTGGAATTGGTGATTGTATTTGCTCCCAAAGAAAAGCACAAGAAGGTCTTTCCCTCCACTTCTTTGCAGAGTGGTGGTGGGTCCACTGAATATACGATGGAAATGAAAATTGTTATTATTTTTAGAGACAGAGGAGCGTACTGACAAGAATACTGGGCTTAGAGTCCAGAGACTTACTCCAGATCCAAGAATAATTAACTTAGACAAATCCTTTTATCACTTCTAGCCTCCGTTTTATTATCAGTAAAATGGGATTACAGTATTACATTTCCCTACCTCACTGTGTCCTTTGAAGGAAAGTGCTTTGTAAACCTCAGAGTAAGTTGTTAATATTAATAACAATAAGAGTCATACAACTTGGGGTCTCAGCAAGTCTGGAAAATGATCCCAAGGCAGAGAACTGTGGGAATTAAGTGATACAGTTATAATAATGTGTTCATCCCTATTTGTATTTTTTTTCCCCCCCTAAGGAAAAGTGGCTTTTTCTGCAAGTGCAGAAGCAGTGGAATCCCAGGAAATGTGTCATAATGAGAAGGCTATTGTTCCTGAGAGTGGAAAGAAGGATACGGTCATCAGAGATTTGTTAGTCGAGGTATGTCAATAGCATATCGCCATTGGTTATGTCATATTAGGGAAAGCATCAAGGTGACCACAAATCCCTGGCTATTGTACTTAGCCTTTAAATAAGAAGGGATAATGTTTGCAGCCACAGCCTTGCCACTAATCGGCTTTAAGAACTTGGAGAAATCCGGGAGTGTTACCTTTGCAGCCTCTCTCTGGCTCACCTTTTCCGTTCACTTGGTGGTCAAGTCTTGTCTATCACAATATCTTTGATATTCATTCATTTTATTATGTGTTAGGCACAGGAAATCTCCTTTCTCCTTTTTTTATAACATTTCTAGAACAAGCTTTTATGATGGCCCACCTAGATTATTGTAATCGATTCCTAATAAGACTCCCAGATTAATCTTGGTATTATTATTTCTCTGTGCATATACCTTCAGTGGCTCTCTGTGGCTTGCTTGAGTGAAGTTCATTCTCTGGTAATATTGAATATCTCAATTTTCCCAAGCTGCTAACACCTCAAATTAGAGTCCATCGCTTTCAGTTAACTCACTTTAAAAGATTCATGGAAAACAGTCTCATATTCTCATTCCCCTCTTATTAGGGCTCGTGAAACTCGAAAGATTGGGATATTCTCTTCCAATAATCTTTTCAAGGACAGAATTTTAGTAGACTGCATTCAATTCCGTGCTGCAAATTGGTTTCCATGGTTTCCGTTTGGTAAATGTTATATATAACTTAATAGAAGACTGGCTGTTTGAAATTGCTAACAGGCATTTTTCCAAAAAGTTTTTCATATTCTTATCTCAATGATAACAAAAACCTTTCTCAAACCTCTTTGTTCAAAATTCTAAACCCCAAGTACATCACCTGCCATTTTTACCCACCATTCACAATCAATGCAAAAGGATCTACCTTTCTTTAAGGTTCTACTCCTCCTCTTCTATCTCTACTTACCTAAACATCTTTCTTTGGGATCCCCCCCCACAAAGTGTCCTATGACTTTGATCAAAACCCTACAAATTCAAAACTGCATCTTCCCTCTTACACCTTGATTTCTCACTTTGCTTTATTTTTACTATTTTCAAAGTAGATCTCTTATTTCCATTCATATTCTACTCTAACCCTCTACTGAATAAATTTCTTTATACAATACCAATTAACTGCTTAACTCGTATTTCTCAAGTTGCATAGTCTGCTTAGGAGGCTTTCCTAACTAATTTACTGAAACAATTAAATTCTCTTGAATCATTTCAAATTAGCTTCAGTTGTTCTCATTTCCCAGTAAGTGAAATCACTTTTGATTAGAAAAATACCTTGATTGCCCTCCAGGAAGGAGAAAGAATGCTATGGTCTACATGCTTAATCTTAATCCTAGGTGCGCATCTCCTAAAATCCATTAAGATGTTTTAGCAGTTACAAAAATCTTTAAACCATTCTTTAGAAACTTATTTTCTATAAAGATATTGCATTTCAGTTTCAAATTTCAATCTCTAATTAGTTTATATTGCCATGAATTTCTACAAATCAGGAAAAAGGTTTCCTTTCTTGTCTCTATGCCTTCAATCTCCAACCTGGCCAGGGTTGCAAAAGCAGAGAAAAAGAAAGGTGCTCAAAATTTTCTTCCTTATCTCCCTTTGAATGTCTAACCAAAATGCCAGTGAGAATAAGTCCTTGCTCAATATTATAGTTAGCTGGGAGAGCTGTTTTAGATAGGAGATAGCTTTGATCTTCCCCCCTCTAAGGTCCATTTCCCAGCTTTTTTATAGCAGTTTTAATGGGCGATTAGGTATTCCCCTTCAAAGTTCTCCAATATGGACCTTGTGCATGCTAAAGAATTTTTGAAGTGGAAACCCTGGTCAAAGTCCACCTCCCTGCCTGCCCAATACAATTTCTCTCACTAACATTAGGGTCAACTTAAGTGAATGAGGGTAAAACTAATGCCCATCTTTACCAGGATATGGGATGGCTACCAGCCAGTCACAGACCAAGTATCATGAGAGGGTTCAGGAGAAAGACAAGAGGAAAAAGAAAAAGTAAGGAAAGAAAGAAAGGAAGAAAAGAGGCAGGCAGGAAGAAAGGAAGATGGAAAAAAAGGGAAGAAAGAAGGACTCTTTGAAAAGATTAGACCAGACTAAATTGTAATCAGATTTCTTTAACCCTTGTGAATGAGACGAAATCGAAACCTTTTAAGTGAACAGATGCAAGGTTTCATCTTTCTCCTGAGAATTGTTCACACCCTAGTGGTGATGCCCAACACATGGGTGCAGATACAAGCATTTTATAGATTCCTGGTGCAAACCCCCACCCACTCTGCTTTCTGGGGGCTGAATTTACAATGTAGGTGTGAAAGACTACCCAATCAGAAAGCAAAAAGTTACATAGCCTGAGCACCTTCCCACCCCCTCACAGCATGTGGTCTTCTGGAGGGACTCTTCTGACTTCTAAAGGTCAGGGATGAGAAGGGAGGAGAGCCTTATGGTTTGCCTTCTTTGAGATAAGAGATCTCTTCACCCACTGGGCCTATGGCAATAGCAAAATGTCCCTGAGGTGTTATTCTGAACTCCTAAACAGTTTTCCTTCTCTAATGGAATCCCACCCTGAGAAGAACAAATTAATTCTTTTCTCTCCACACACTATGCTTACCAAATCCTTCAGTGATCAAGTAAAGGAGATTATTTGAGGATTAGGGCAGCCTGGGCTAAGTTTAACTCCTCCAGAGCCTTTCCTGGGCTAAGACCAAACAGAGCCCCATAATTTTCTGGACACCCAGAGTCCTCAGTCCTAATCTTCCTAATCTGGGGTCTTCATTGTGTCTGACCTGGATTCAAAGGGACTTGGGAAGTTCTTACTATATACAATTTGATCCCTTGTTGTTCAGTCTGTTTTGTGCTAATCCTAAAATTAGAGACTTAGTTACTCAGCCTCTGTGGTCTTGGAAAGCTTTCAGGTTTACTCTAGAAGACCACCCGGGAAATCTCATTACTGTTCACCATCATTGTTAATCATGAGAATGAACCTAAATTCTGAAAGAGTTTTAGAAAGAAATTTATTCTTTTGTAGAGGAGGAAAGAGGGAAGAAAGTTCCTTCCTCAGTCTCTGGGAGATTTAGAATATATAGGGATTCTAAGAAGAATACCCTCAGGAACTACACATAGTGGTTAATCTATTTATCCATTGAAAAGTAAGCCTCGATATTCATGTTTTAAGAACCCAAAGCACAAGCATTGGGTAGACCTGGGTGGGATCCAAACATTTCCTGCAGCTCTCTGGCTTTGCAGGGGCATCCCTGAAGTCAGTTAATTTCCAGCCATAACAAGCAAGGTTCAAACTATTAATAAATAAGGGTTTCCAAACAATATGATGAAACACTTCCCTTCAAAACCTTCCCCAGTCTGCAAAGTTGGTAGAGATTTTTAAATCATTAGATTTCAGATTAAGGCAGCTAGGTGGTACAGGGATCAGAGTGCTGGGTCTGGATTCAGGAAAAGCTAAGTTCAAACCCAGCCTCCAATAATTACTAGATGTGTGACTGAGCAAGTCACTTAATTTCCTTTTGCCTCAATTTTCTTCTCTGGAAAATGGAGTTATTAATAGTACCTATTTCCCAGGATGGTTGTAAGGATCAAATGAGATAACTGTAAAATAATGTAATAAAATAAACTGTAAAAAAATGTAAAACAGTGTCTGGCACTTAGTAGGTGCTACATAGATGTTAGCAATTATTATTATTATCTATTACTTATATATTACATACTACATATTACATATCTGTTACTTGCATATTATATACATAGTTGCATCATATTCTTCTTTTAGATACACTCTATGAGCCCAGATAAAGGCATGCTTTCTCTAAATGTATTATCTCTGTAGATCCCAGATTCATCCCACACATAATACAATAGATATTTGACAAATATTTGTTTAATTGACATTTAATTAAATCAAGGTTTCTTGGGGGCACCGAGAAGTTAAATTTCATTTGGTAGAGGGAGAAAGCAGAAAGTTCCTTCCCCAGTCTCTGGGAGATTTACATTCTATAGGGATTTTAAGAAGGATATCCTCAGGAATAAAAGGAAGGGAGAGAGATTTGGGTACAAGAAAAACTGAGGACTAAGGGCTACTTCCAGGGGTGCTGAACAATTTTACAGGGACTTGCATAGTATGTGATGCTTATTTTTCTCCCATTGCCAAGTAACTGCTTTGAAAGCCCAAAGTTAAGATCAGTCTCCCTCATCTAAAGAATAAAAGGACTAATAGAATACTCTTCAATTCTTAGAGTTATCCTCTAAAAAAATGAAAGAAAGATTTTGAGATAAAAAACTAAAAAGAAAAAGGATCCGAAGAGATCTCCAAGCTTCAATTTCCTCACTTATAAACTGGGGATAATAAAATCTATAGTATCTACCTTACAGTATTGTTTTAAGGCTCAAACAAAATAATGGATATAAAATTGTCCATTTTATCTTCTGTGGTCCTCTCTACCCTTTGTTTTATCATGAACTCTTCCCTATCCCAGAGCCAGAAGGCAATTTCTTCTTTGTTCCTCTAATTTATAATGTCACTCTTTATGTCTAAGTCATAGACCTTTTTTATATGGTATGAGATGCTGGCATGTACCCTGTTTCTGCCAGGATCCTTTTCACTTTTCCCAGAAGTATTTGTCTCTGTCTCAGCTGGCTAGAATAATGGATCAAATATCATAAAATGAAATTTAGGGCAAAGAAAAAATCATTCTCACAAGTGCAAGACAGGGGAAGTTTTACTAATAAGAAATTTTTGTGGGAATTTGGAAAGACTATATGTTCAATGTCAACAGTTTGACAGGACAGCCCCCTCAAACTCCCCCTAAAAAACTTAGACCACTTTAAAGGAGGACTAATGTCCCGCATGAAGGAAATAATAGTTCCACTGTACTCTGCCCTGATCATACTAGAACTGGAATATTGTGTTCAATCTCCTCATCAAATTTTAGTAGGAATACTGGCAAAAGGAATAGTGGCTCAAGGATGTTAGTTAAGATAGTAAAGGACCTGAAAACCATACCTATAAAGAAATGGAGGTGTTTATCCTACAGATGGAATGACTATGGTGAAATATGAGAGCCAATTTCACATATTTGAAAAGTTTATCAGAAGGGTTATTATGTTAAGTAGTGATAAGATTTATTCTGCTTGACGCCAGAGGGGAAAACCAGGAACAAACAGTAGAAAATGCATAGAGGTAATTTAGGTTTGACAGAGGGAAGAAAATTGCTAATAACTGTAGCTACCCAAGAGTGGAATAGACTGCCTCAGGAGATAATAGGGTTCCTCCACACTAATGGTCATTAAATAATAATAATAGACAGTATTTATGTTGCACTTTAAGGTTTGCGAATGTTTTACAAATATTATTTCATTTGATCCTTTCAACAACTCTGGGGAGATAGGTGCTATTATTATTCCCATTTTACAGAAAACAGGCTGAGAGGTAAAGTAACTTGCCTAGGTACATGTAACTATCAAGTGTCTAAAGGTGGATTTGAACTTACGTATTACTGATCCCAGGTCCTGCACTCTATCCATGCACCATCTTGCTGACTACTAAGTTAAAGACTGGTTAACCACTTTTTGGAAATGTTCTAGAGGGATTATTGGTCAGATACAGTTTAGAAAGTTCTGAGCTCCCAACTCAGAAATTCAATAATTTTTTTGTGGCTTAATAATCTCTAATGTTCCTACCAACTCCAAAATGCCATTTCTATTTTACCAGAACATGGCATAAAGGAGAAACCTATTAGGAGAGAAATTTCCCAATAATGAACAGACATCTTGTTTGTAGCGTGCCTTTGCTATTAATTTTTCATGGACTAAATGTTGGTCCAGTTTTACTTAGAGCCTATTCATTTCCTTTGGCCTTTATCTATTACTTTTTCCATTTTTTCCTCCTTTTTCTTTTTTCCTTTCTCTTCTTTGATAAGAATTTAAAAAATGATTAAAAAATGGAACCTCCTTTGATATTATTTCCCAGAATGAAGGAGCATTTAGTTGGTACTAGTAAGTCAATCAACAAGCATTTATTGAGTGCCTACTACTATGTGCCAAACACTGAAGATACAGAGGAAGGCAGAGACAACATGAAAACACTTACATATAAACAAAATCTAGCCAAAATAACTCGCTTATAGGCTTAGATGGAAGTAACTAAAGTTAAGGAATGGGAAAGGCTTCTTGTAAAAAAGCAGGACACTATGACTTTAGGCTGGTAAGCTGGGAAACAGAGATGAGGAGATCGAGCATTCCAAGGATGGAGGAAAGCCAGTGAAAATGCCTGAAGTTAGGAGATTGAACCTCTTGTCTGAGGACCAGCAAGGAGATCAGTATCCCTGGATTGCAGAGCATGTCAGGGTGGACTGGGCAGTGGAACATAAGGTGTAAGAAAACTAGAAAGATAGGAAGGGGCCAGGTTATAGGGGCCTTTATAAGCCAAACAGGATTTTTGCATTTGATCCTTTAGGTAATAGGCAACCTCAAAAAATCCATGTCAGCAGCAATCTAGTAACAAGGTGAGAGGCTAATAGGAGTAGTTGACCCAGCCCATAAACACAGTAAATGAGCAAAATCCCCCTCAGTTGCATCACCACTTTTCATTTTTTTTTTCCGCTTGAAATCTCAGACCCTTCTCATGTTTTGCATTCTTCTTTTCTCCTCTCAAAGCCTGAAGGGATTGAAAAAGAGGAGGCTTTCAACTCCATGCTTTGTCCAACAGGTAAGAGCCAAAATAGCAGAGGATAGATAATCCTTAAGAAGGGGTTGGGTCCAGGAGAAACCAAATTACAATGACCTTGAGAAATGGGGAATGATTTGGTGGGACAATGTAAAAAGTCGACATCTCACTCAAGGGGTGACTTACCTGGGATCACACCGCTAGTAAGTCTCAGAGGCTGGATCTGAACTCAAGAAGATTAGTCTTTTTTTTTTTTAACTCTTATCTTCCATCTTGGAATTAATATTAAGTATTAGTTCCAATGCAGAAGGAGTGGTAGGCAATGTGGGTTAAGTGATTTGCCCAGGATCACACAGCTAGGATGTGTCTGAAACCAAATTTGAACCCAGGGTCTTCCCATCTCTGGCCCTGGTTTTCAATCCACTGATCCACTTAGCTGCCCCTTGAAGATGAGTCTTTTTTATTCCAGGACAGCATTCAATTCACTGCATCAGCAATCTACCCAGTAATAATAATAATAATAATAATAACTAGCATTTATAGAGTTTTAAAGTTTGCAAAGAATCTTATGCATATTATCTTATCTTCACAATAATTCTGGGAGATAGGTGCCATTCTTATCCTCATTTTACAGATGAGAAAACTGAGGTAGACAGTTTAAATGATTTGTCATGGTGATACCACTCATTGTCTGAGGTAGGATTTGAATTCAGATTTTTGTATTGAGAGTTCAATGTGTTACTGACTATATCATCCAGCTGCCTCTGTCAGTAGAATCATAGAATAAGTCTCCTTCAAAGTTTCATATTCTATAATTCTATCATTAAGACTTTTTATAAATGACTACTGTTCCAGCCTGTAGTCATGGTTCTCCTCAGGCATATATGCCAACAGGGAGCTTTCTTCCTTATATCTGATTTATTTCTTTTCCAAGATGCTGAGCTGTCTGAACAAATATCCCTGAAACTCCCACCAAATGTTGTGGAAGGATCAGCCAGAGCCTATTTCTCAGTTTTGGGTGAGTGACCCATCTCTTTCAACTATATATTTAATTTATCAATTCATGACCATCCTCCTTCATTTTTCCCTGGCTCACATGTCCTTTTCTCTCTGATCCTGCCCATGCAGCTATGTGGGTTCAATGGTTGCTAACCAAAGACCTTTCATGGAGATAGAGAGTAGGGAAGAGATTTTAGTGGGATCATTCCAGTATAGAGTGTGGGTGTGAAGTGGGGCTGGGAGACAAGTGCCATAACAGCAAATAGAGTTCATTAATCAGAAGTATAACCAAAGATGGCATTGGTACTCAAGGTTGCTGATTAGGAAGCTCAATATGCCTGTGAGAAATAAGGAAGTCTGAAGACTTTACAGGGCCAAAACTACCAGTTGAATCAAGTTTAAAGACAACTGCTAGACAACAAAGACTAAAGAATCAGAGATTCTATACCTTTTGAACCAAAAAGATGTTAGTTCGAGTAAGAATACCAATTTATCTCTCTTTCCATTCTCTTGGTAAGTTTCTGTTTTTTTTTTTCTTCAATTACATATTGAATCAAAATTTGACAATTGTTTTCCAACATTTTAGGATTCAGATTTTTCCCTTTCCTTTTCTCACCACCCAACACAATTATACCAGTGATTTCAGGCACTACATGCTTTCTTTGTTAAGTTTTTAGGACTGGCGGAGTTTGTTCCCACCTCCCCTCACCTCCACTTTTTTTTTTAAGTTCTCCATGGAGAACTACCACTACACTGACTCCATCATTCATCATGGTCTATCCTACACTGCTGTACTCTCTTAACTTTCCCTAGACCTATCCCCTCTTCCTCATTACTTGCAAGCCATTTTTCAATTGTGTATTTGTCTTTGATGCATACTGCTATTCAATGCTATTCTCATCCTATTTATTTCACAGGTGACATCCTTGGATCTGCAGTACAAGACACTCAAAATCTCCTCAAGATGCCCTATGGCTGTGGAGAGCAGAATATGGCCCGGTTAGCTCCCAACATTTATGTCCTGAATTATCTGAATGAAACACTCCAGCTGACACCAGAGATCAAGGCCAAAGCAATTGGATTCCTCCAACATGGTAAGAGGAGAGGAAACTGTCCCCCCTGATCTCAGCTTACTATCCCACAGTTGTGTTTGAGTTAGCAATTTCCTGGAAATCATCTGGTGTCATTCCTTGCCATTTAATAAGATTTTTTTTGTAACTATAACCTTCTATGCCCCTTAGAGATACAATCCAATAGAATTAGTTGTAACTATTTGTATGAACGTTAATGCCCTCTCTGATCTCACTCATACTGACAAAGTTGCCATAAAATATTTCTTTTTTTTTTTTAAATTTTAATTTTTTTTAAAACCCTTACCTTTTGTCTTAGAGTCAATACTATGTATTGGCTCCAAGGCAGAAGAGCAGTAAGGGCAAGGCAATGGGGGCTAAAGTGACTTGCCCAGGGTCCCACAGCTGGGAAGTGTCTGAGATTTGAACCTAGGACCTCCCATCTCTAGGCCTGGCTCTTAATCCACTGAGCTACCCAGCTGCCCCTTTAATTTTAATTTTTTAAAATTTAAATGATTTTTTTGAATATTTTCCCATAGTTACATGGCTCATGTTGTTTCCCTCTCCCCCAAACCACCCCCCCCCCACTGTAGTCGATTCACAACTCCACTGGGTTTTACATGTATTGATCAAGACCTAATTCCATATTATTGATAGTTGGACTAGAGTTATCATTTAGTGTCTACATCCCCAATAATATCCCCATCAGCCCATGTGTTCAAGCAATTGTTTTTCCTCTGTGTTTCTAATCCCACAGTTCTTCCTCCGAATATGGCTAGTTTTCCTTCTCATAAGTCCCTCAGGCTTGCTCTGGATCCTTGCATTGCTGCTAGTAGAGAAGTCTGTTACGTTCAATTGTACCACAGTATATCAGTCTCTGTGTACAATGTTCTCCTGGTTCTGCTCCTTTCACTCTGCATCAATTCCAGTTCACATGGAATTCCTCCAGTTCATTATTCCTTTCAGCACAATAGTATTCCATCAGCAGCAGATACCACAATTTGTTCTGCCATTCCCCAATTGAAGGACATTCTCATTTTCCAATTTTTTTGCTACTACAAAGAGCAAGGCTATAAATATTTTTGTACAAGTCTTTTTCCTTATTATCTCTTTGGGGTATAAACCAAGCAGTGCTATGGTTGGATCAAAAGGCAGATAGTCTTTTAAAGCCCTTTAGGCATAGTTCCAAATTGCCATCCAGAATGGTGGAATCAATTCACAACACCACCAGCAATACATGAATGTCTCAATTTTGCCACATCCCTTCCAACATTCACCACTTTCCTTTGCTGTCACGTTAGCTAATCTGCTAGGTATGAGGTGGCACCTCAGAGTTGTTTCGAACTACATTTCTCTAATTATAAGAGATTTAGAACACTTTCTCATATGCTTATTGATAGTTTTGATTTCTTTATCTGAAAATTGCCTATTCATGTCCCTTGCCCATTTATCAATTGGGGAATGGCTTGATTTTTTTGTACGAATGATTTAGCTCCTTATAAATTTGAGTAATTAAACCTCTGTCAGTTTTTTGTTATAAAGATTTTTTTCCCAATTTGTTGATTCCCTTCTAACTTTGATTGCATTAGTTTTGTTTGTACAAAACCTTTTTAATTTGATGTAATCAAAATTATTTATTTTACATTTTGTAATTTTTTCTAACTTTTGCTTGGTTTTAAAATCTTTCCTTTCCTAAAGATCTGACAAGTATACTATTTTGTGTTCTCCTAATTTACTTATAGTTTCCTTCTTTATATTCAAGTCATTCACCCATTCTGAATTTATCTTGGTGTAGTGTAAAATATTTCTGATGATGAACCTGATATAACATCACATTTTAGGTTACCATCAGCAGCTGATCTATAAGCACTCAGATGGCTCCTACAGCACCTTTCGCCATAGCGAGAGTAATACCTGGTAAGGTATTTTAGTATCCATTATCACTCCCGGTTCCATGATAACAGGGTTTAGTCTTTGGGTGGCAGAAACATAGTTAAATAACAAGACCTATGAAAAAGATCTAATTTAATGGACTATAAGATCAACATAATTCACTAATGAGAGGTGGCAGCTAAAAAAATATTAGGTGATTTCAGACTCTAGAAATAGAAGTATAATGTCCAGAACAAAGTCAGTATATAGTCCCTCCTCATTATTTTCTAGCTTCTGGACTTCTGGTTAGTTCTGAACCCCCATATTTTAGGAAGTACACTGATACAAGCTGGAATACTAACATCAAAATCATGTTAGACAAGGATTGGGTAAAGAAAGTGGTATTGATTATCCAACAGAAAAGGAGTCTTGAGGTGGATTGGTGTAATAATTGATTTCAACTACTTGAAAGTCTGCCACGTAGAAGTGAGATTAGGTAAGTTTTACATCACCCCAAAAGGCAGAACTAGGCCTAATAGGTAAAAGTTTCAGAGAAGCCGATTTCAAGCTGGTTATCAAGAAAAATTTCCTAACCACTATAATGATACACAAGTGAAACAGATTACCTGATAACGTAATGAATTCCCCATCAGGGAGTTCTTTAATCAAAGCCTGAATTGCCACTGTGGAGAGTCTATTCAAGGGGATTCCTGCTCTGGTATAAAGTATACTAGAAGGGCAATGAGGTGGATCAGTAGATAGCTAAACCTGAAGACAGAAGGTCCTGGGTTCAAATGTGACCTCAGACACTTCCTGCCTACGTGATCCTGGGCAAGTCATTTAATCCTAATTGCCTAGCCTTTACTACTCTTCTACCTTGGTATTGATTCCAAGGCAGAAGATAAGGGTTTAAAAAGTAAATAAATAAAATAAAAAATAAAGTAAACTAAGACCCTTTCCAACTGTGAAATTCTATGATTACTTAATTTGGAAGGAAACTATGGCCCACAGACTCAATTCAAGTTCAGAGTGACTTTTAAATTTTAAATATTTTACTTTACTTAAGAATGTAAAAATCCTTCTTAGTTCATCCTGCATGATTTGGCCCTTGGGCCATAGTTTGAATCAGTGCCCATGTTTGTCCATTATCTAGAAATGCTGGGAACTGAATCTAGAAAAGCAAAACTTGTTACTTACCAAGGCCTTACCAATTTGTCTTAAGTAAAACAATTATTCTTGAACAAGCCTGAAGGATTAGACTCATTGTGCATGACCCAAAAGCATGGAGTTAGAACTGAAGGACAGAAATGACAGAGTAGGAATTTTTTTAATTTAATATGACACAACTTCTAATAACTAAAGCGTCCAGAAATGTTATGGAATATTCTGGTAGGTAGTGAGTTCTCTGCCATTGGAGGTTAAGTGAAAAATGGATAAACATTTGGGGGCGGGGTTGCCTTTGAGGATTTTCTACTTTAGGATTCCATGATTCTACAAAATCACTAGGAAGTTAGAAAAAAGAATGGAACACTATGGGGTGACAGGGTGGCAGCGAAGGAGAAAGAGGCTTCAGATTTTTGAGGTAGATAGATATTGGAAGAGATCAATCCATATGGCAAGAGCTATAAATGAAAGATTTCTTTTATCCTGGAAATACATGCAAAACATAAAATGGAATTGTCAAATAGGTAATGAAACTGACAGCAAAAATTTTCCTAAATAGCTTAGAAAAAATAGAAGCTCAGACCTTTGTTTTCCTAAGAAGGAGAAACAGGAAGCAAAAGTTGCATTCACAGAATGAATTGGAGGGAAGGAGAAGTGCAATCAGAACTGGAGATCCCCTTTACTAGGAAGTCAATTCAAACCAACAAACTTACTAGGCACCAGGCACTGTGCTAAGCACTGAGAATACAAAGAGGGGGAAATCTTCCTTGTTCTCAAAGAGCTCACAGTCTAATGGGGGAGAGAACATGAAAACAATTGGGTACAACCAAGAGAATATATTGCATAAGATAAATTGGGGCAGTCTCAGAGGGAAGATGTGTAAGGGGTAAAAAGGGGTTTTGATTGGGTAAATATTAAAAGGTTGGTCTCCAGGGGATTGAACAATTATCGGTCCCCAATTAAAGAATCACCTCAAATTAAAATGACTTTTATGGAAATTTATTTACAAATGAGAAGAAGAAATAGAAATAAGGAAATAAGAGAGAGGATAAGATAGGATAAGTAATCTAACACAGTAGGTAATTTGCTCTGATCCCCAGTTCAATACAGGTAGATCTAATTAAACCTCAGCCTAGGGAAATCCAGCCTTGATCCCAAGGCCAGAAAGCCAGAGGCCCAAAGGGCCTCGAAGACGAACAAAGCAAAAACTTCAGCTACAGAATCTCTATTAAAAGGAAATTCCTTAAGAGAAGTTCAGGAAGATTCAGTCATAATACTCACCACGTGGAACAGTCTCACCAGCTCCAGACCTCCTCCAAGTCAGGTCACGAACCAGAAGAGCTCCTTCAGGTCCCATTCAGGAACTAGAAGAGAGAGGGCCCAGCTCAATGAGGTCTCTTTTTAAAGGGGCATCTTTTGCATCACTTCCTATGGCCTCCTCTTAGTTTACATGCCCAATCACAACACATGCTTTTCTAAGGACTGCCCAGAAGGCAGTCAGTAAATTCTGATTTGTTACTCTAGCACACGTGGGTTACAGACCACCCAACTTGTGAGTTAAATGGAGATGTTTTCACCTTTGGTGATTAAATCTAAAGATGGGAAAGGTAGATTTAATCTCATTATCACAGATGAAGGAAGACTGGGAAAGACTTCTTGCAGAAGTGGTATGCTGAGCATTGAAAGAAGCCAAGAGGCAGATCTGAGGAGGGAGAAAGGCATCAAGGACAGCCAGCGAAACTCTCTCCTCTTCTCCTCCTCTCAGAAACTTTTATCATCCTTTAGGACTTTATTCACTTTATCACTTCTTTTGTGAATCCCGGCTGATCCCCACCTTAACCTTCAATTGTATGTGCCCTCTAATTATTCCAGTTATATATGCCCTAGATTTATCCCATATTTATTTATCCTTGTACATTATTTTCCTCAGTGGAATGAAAGTTCCTTTAGGGCAGAGACCATTACATTTGTCCTTGTATCCCAAGCACAACATCTCATACATAGTAGATCTTTCATCACATTTTAAAAATGGAATTGACATTAATTGTAGCTTAATGGAGAAGGTATGGGAATGAAATGAAGGGGAAACTCTAACACTAAATGTTGCTCTAAGCTCTACTAATGTCTGGTCCTCAAGGGCATTATGAGATCAGTTGGAGTCCAGGCCTAGAAAAAATCTCTGGAATCATCATCTCAAGACAAAGGCTTCAACTCTCTACTGTTTCTTTCCCTGGGCAGGCTTACTGCCTTTGTGCTGAAGTCCTTTGCACAGGCTCAGGCACACATCTTCATAGATGAAACTCATATCAAGGAAGCCCTCTTCTGGCTATCGCACCAACAGAAAGAAAATGGCTGTTTCCGAAGCTCCGGTTCACTAGTACACAATGATCTTAAGGTGATGTGTTCCCTGGGGCACTGAGGTAAATAGAAGATTTAAGTCCTACCATGGATGATATCAAAGATAACTGACGTGGGGCAGCCAGGTGGCTTAGTGGATTGAGAGCCAGGGCTAGAGATGGGAGGTCCTGGGTTCAAATTGGGTCTCAGATATTTCCTAGCTATGTGACCCTGGGCAAGTCACTTAGCCCCTATTGCCTAGCCCTTACCACTCTTCTGCCTTGGAACCAATGCATAATATTGATTCTAAAACAGAAGGTAAAGGTTTAAAAAGATGATGGAAGGAAGGAAGAAGGGAGGGAGGGAAGGAGAGAGGAAGGGATAGACAGATGGAAGAAGGAAGGAAGGGAGGAAGAGAAGGGGGATGGATGGAGGGAGGGAAGAAAGGAGGGAGGAAGGGATTGAGGAAGGAGGGAAGAAAGAAAGGGAGAAAGGAAAGGAGAAAGAGAAGGGGGATGGATGAAGGGAGGGAGGGAGGAAGAAAGGAGGAAGGAAGGAAAGAAGAAGGGAGAAAAGGAGAGATAGACAGGGAAGGAGGGATGGATAGAGGGAGGAAGAAAGAGAGGGAGAGAAGAATTAGGGAAGAAAGGAAGAAAGAAGGGAGGAGGGAAGGAAGGAAGAAAGGAGGGAAGGAAGGAAAGAAGGAAAGGAAGAGGGAAAGACAGAAGGACAAACAGAAGGAAGGACATGGGACCTGTTGGGATGAGATGTGAGGAAGCTGGCAAAAGTGAGCAAGGGTAGAGACTAGGCCTGGACATCATTCTCCTGGTTATTGTTGCTTTGTGTTTGTATCCACAATAATTAACATAGTGCTTGGAACCTAAGTGCTAAACAAATGCTTTTTTTTTTTTTTTAACTTTATCTTCTATTTTAGAATCAATACTGTGTATTGGTTCCAAGGCAGAAAAGCAGTAAGGGCTGGGCAGTGGGGGTTAAATGACTTGCTCAGGGTCAAACAGCTAGGAAGTGTCCGAGTCAGATTTGAACCCAGGACCTCCTGTCTCTAGACCTGGCTCTCAATTTATTGAGCCACCTAGCTACCCCCAATGAATGCTTTTTTCCCATTCATTCATCCATCACTCATTATGAGAAAAAAGAATGGAGGTTTGTTGTGACACCGAGTCTGGTAAGGTTATATCTAGATTGGAAGAATCTTCCATGGGGCAATAGGAGAGGAGGGGGTGACGATTAAGGTGAGAGAAGGCATCTCCTGGGAAATCTGAAAACTAAACACTTCTGTCTCTCTCCTTTTCAGGGTGGAGTAGAAGATGAGTTGACGCTCTCTGCATATATCACCATCGCTCTGCTGGAGATGCCTCTTGAAGTCACTGTAGGTGCCCTCTCATCTCTGAGTTACTTCATCGTATCCAGTTACTTCTATAAAAATGAATGATCGGTATTATGGCGTCCCACCCCATTGAGGGCCAAACTATCAGCATTTGGGGTAGAATATAGGCACTAAAACATGTATGTGAGCAGAGCCACCGGATGTGAGGGAAGGGGAATGGGTCAAGTTGAGGACACCCATTACGTATACTTGCACAGCCCTGTAACCACAATTCATCCCCAAATGGACAATTGGTAGCTTTGCCCACAGAAAATGGATAAAATTTCTGAACTAAACCCAAGGGGTAAAGGAAAGTGCTGAAAACAAGTTGGTACTATGTAGATTCATTTTAAAAAGGATTTAAGACTTTCAAAAATGTATTAATTAGGTGGCTCGGTGGATTGAGAGCCAAGCCTAGAGATGGCAGGTCC
Source organism: Gracilinanus agilis (assembly GCF_016433145.1). Lineage (NCBI taxonomy): Eukaryota > Metazoa > Chordata > Mammalia > Didelphimorphia > Didelphidae > Gracilinanus > Gracilinanus agilis. The sequence goes on from NC_058134.1 coordinate 194,033,294, forward strand.
GGAGTTCAAATTTAGCCTCAGATATTTCCTAGCCATGTGACCCTGACCTAGTCATATAACCCCCCTTGCCTAGCCTTTGTCATTCTTCTGCCTTGGAACCAAAACACAGCATTGATTCTAAGACAAAAGGTAAGAGTTGTTTTCTTTTTTTAAGTATTAATGCTTAACATATGAATGTAAGGTATATACCAAATTATCATTATCTTCATATTTCTCATCTTTCTTCTGTTACTAAGTTTGACATTTTCCTATATGATCTAGTTACTAAATAATATTATTTGTGAAAGTCTTCAGTTTTTTTTTAACCCTTACCTTCTGTCTAAGAATCAATATCTGTTTCAAGGCAGAAGAGAGGTAAAGAGTAAGGTTTTGAGGTTAAGTGACTTGCCCAGGGTCACACAGTGAGGAAGTGTCAGATTTGAGGCCACATTTAAACCCAGGACCTCCTATTTCCAGGTCTGGCTCTCTGTCCCCTAAGCCACTTAGCTGGCCCTGTTCAGTTCTTTTTTGAGTTGTCCTAAATATTCAGTCCTACTCCTTCTCCGTTTTTTGTCCCAAGAGTAACACGTATTTCAAAGACTCTCTTCATCTCCTGACAGCATTCTGTTGTTCGAAATGCACTTTTCTGCCTGGAAACAGCTTGGAAGATACAACAAAATGAAGTCCACAAAAACAGTGCCTACACCAAAGCCTTGTTGGCTTACGCCTTTGCCCTGGCGGGAAATGAGGCCAGAAAAAAAGAGCTGCTCTTGGCGTTGGACAAGGATGCTGTGAAGAAAGGTGAAAGCATCTTTGGGGGATTTTTCAGTAAAAAAGTTTCTTGGTAGTTTGATAGGTATGGCACTAAATAAGTAAATTAATTTGGGTAGAATTGCCATTTTAATTATGTTAGCTCATCCTCCCCATGAGCAATCAATGTTTTTCCAATTGTTTAGATCTAGTTTTAATTGTTTGGAAAGTGTTTTGTAGTTGTGTTCATATAATTCCTGTATATGTTTTGGTAGATAGATTCCTAAGTATATTTTTTAGGGTGATTTTAAATGGTATTTCTCTTTCTAACTCTTGCTGCTGTGTTGTGTTGGAAATATATAGAAATGCTGATGATTTATGTGCATTTATTTTGTATCCTGCCACTTTGCTAAAGTTGTTGATTATTTCCACTAGCTTTTTAGTTGATGCTCCAGGATTTTTTAAGTAGACCATCATATCATCTGCAAAGAATGATAGTTTGGTCTCCTCATTGCCTATTTTAATACCTTCAATTTCTTTTTCTTCTCTAATTGCTATTGCTAGTGTTTCTAGTACAATGTTAAATAATAGAGGTGATAATGGGCATCCTTGTTTTATTCCTGATCTTATTGGGAAGGCTTCTAATTTATCCCCATTGCATATGATGCTTATTGATGGTTTTAGATATATACTGTTTATTATTTTTAGGAAAGGTCCTTCTATTCCTATACTTTCTAGTGTTTTCAATAGGAATGGGTGCTGTATTTTGTCAAAGGTTTTTTCAGCATCTATTGAGATAATCATGTGATTTTTGTTTGCTAGCTTATTGATATGGTCAATTATGTGGATGGTTGAACCATCCTTGCATTCCTGGTTTAAATCCCATCTGATCATGATGAGTAACCCTCATGATCACTTGCTAGTAGTCTATTTAAGATTTTTGCATCTATGTTCATTAGGGAGATTGGTCTGTAGTTTTCTTTCTCTGTTTTTGTTCTACCTGGCTTTGGAATCAGTACCATATTAGTGTCATAAAAGGAATTCCTTCTTTGCTTATTATGTCAAATAATTTGTATAGTATTGGGATTAGTTGTTCTTTGAATTTTTGATTAAATCAAAACTCCTTCTTTGCTTATTATGTCAAATAATTTGTATAGTATTGGGATTAGTTATTCTTTGAATTTTTGATAGAATTCACTTCTGAATCCATCAGGCCCTGGTGATTTTTTCCTAGGGAGTTCTTTGATGGCTTGTTTAATTTCCTTTTTCTGATATTGGATTATTTAAGTATTCTATTTCTTTTGCTGTTAATCTAGACAATTTATATTTTTTGTAAATATTCATCCATATCACCTAGATTGCTATATTCATTGCCATATAATTGGGCAAAATAGTTTTTAATGATTGCCTTAATTTCCTCTTCATTAGAGGTGAGGTTTCCCTTTTCATCTTTGATACTGTTAATTTGATTTTCTTCTTTCCTTTTTTTTATTAGATTTACCAGTACTTTGTCTATTTTATCTGTTTTTTCAAAGTACCAGCATCTAGTCTTATTTATTAATTCAATAGTTCTTTTACTTTTGATTTTGTTAATTTCCCCTTTTGATTTTTAGTATTTCTAATTTAGTTTTCATCTGGAGATTTTTAATTAGTTCAGTTTCTAGTTTTTTAAGTTGCATGCCCAATTTAGTGACCTCTGCCCCCTCTAATTTGTTAATATATGCATTCAATGATAAAAATTTCCCCCTGAGTACTGCTTTGGCTGCATCCCATAGATTTTGGTAAGAAGTCTCATTGTTGTCATTCTCTTCAATGAAATTATTAATTGTTTCTATGATTTGTTCTTTAACTTATTTTGGAGAATCATATTATTTAATTTCCAATTAGTTTTTGGTTTGCCTCTCCATGGATCCTTGCTAATAACTATTTTTATTGCATTATGATCTGATAAGGTTGCATTTATTATTTCTGCTTTTTTGCATTTGTTTGCCATGTTTCTATGTCCTAGTATATGGTCAATCTTTGTGAATGTGCTGCTGAAAAGAAGGTGTATTCCTTTTTGTCCCTATTTATTTTTCTCCATATATCTATTAACTCTAATTTCTCTAAGTTTTCATATACCTCTCTTATCTCTTTCTTATTTATTTTTTGGTTTGATTTATCTAGATCTGATAGGGGCAGGTTCAGGTCTCCTACTAGTATAGTTTTATTATCTATTTCCTCCTTGACCTCTGCCAGTTTCTCCTTTAGAAATTTAGATGCTATGCCATTTGGTGCATACATGTTGAGTACTGATATTTCTTCATTGTTTATACTGCCTTTTATCAGGATGTAATTACCTTCCCTATCTCTTTTAATCAGATCTGTTTTTACTTTGGCTCTGTCAGAAATCATGATTGCAACTCCTGCCTTCTTTTTCTCAGTTGAAGCCCAATAGGTTTTCCTGCAGCCTTTTATTTTTACTCTATGTATGTCTACCTGTCTTATGTGTGTTTCTTGTAGACAACATATGATAGGATTTTGGTTTCTAATCCATTCTGCAATTTGCTTCCATTTTATGGTTGAGTTCATCCCATTCACATTCAGAGTTATAATTATCAACTCTGTATTCCAAGACATTTTGATTTCCTCTCTTTGTCCTGCCCTTTCTTTCCCAGAGTCACGCATTTGTATAAGACTGGACTTGAATTCAGGATATTGAACACAAAGACCTAACAGAGATAGTATTAACAATATCTTTAATATAGCAGCTAATTGGTGCGATGGATAGAGTCCAGGCTTGAAGGCAGGAAGACTCATCCTCCTGAGTTCAAATCTGGCCTCAGGCACATTCTAGCTGTGTGATCCTGGACAAGTCTTGTAACTCCGTTTGCCTCAGTTTTCTCATTTATAAAAGGATCTGGAGAAGGAAATGGCAAACCATTCCAATGTCTGCCCAAAAAAAATCTCAACTAGGATCATAAAGAGTCGGATGCAACTGGAACAATAGAACAATGAAACAGCACACATTCTTTACAATGCTCTTCTGTTTTTTTGTATGTGTGTGTTTTTTGTTTTTTTTTAAAACCCTTACCTTTAGAATTAATACTGTGAATTGGTTCCAAGGCAGAAGAGCAGTAAGGGCTAGGCAGTGAGGGTTAAGTGACTTGCCCTGGGTCACACAGCTAGGAAATATCTGAGGTCAGATTTGAACCCAGGACCTCTAGTCTCTGGACCTGACTCTTGAATGACTGAGCCATCTATCTGCCCCCAAAGCTCTTCTTAATCTAATGTCTGTCTTCATTCTCATGACAGCTTGTTAAGCAGATAGGATTCAGTACTCCCATGTGGCAGAACCTGACTTGGACCAGGCAGACAAGGAGGAGAAGAATTGTTTCTACCTTCCCTTTGCCACTTCATCTACTACAGCAATATTTAGGAAGGAGATTGTATGCTCCAAGCATATTGTTTTCTTCTGTCTTCCTGAATCCTATTAAATTCAGAGCTGATGCCCATATTAGTAAGATTGATAGTGTTGTATAGTGGGTAGAGTGCTGGCTTCAGAGCCATGGAGTTTGACAAATAATGACTGGGTGACCCTGGGTAAGTCATTTAATCTCTGGATGCACCAGGAAACTTTCTAAGACATCATCATCATCATCATAATAATAACTTGCATTTATAAAGCACTTTCTAGGTGCCAGCCATTGTGCCAATTAACATATAAATAAAAATTAAATTTCATTTGATCCTCACATCAACCCTGGGAGGAAGTTACTAATATTATCCCTCCTCGAAACTGAGGCACAGATTGAATGATAGCCGATGAGTTTCTGAAGCCAGAATGAAGCTCTGTGAGATGCCTGGCCCAGAACTCTTGTCATAGCACCACCTCACTGCCTAGCCTTTTCCAGAGGATCTTTCTTCTCTACAAAGAAGGTTCTTATCTGGATTGGAAGAGAAAGTTCCTGACTAGTAGATTCCTACATTGATAGACTTCTAGACACAAAACAAAGAAGAGATAATCAATGACAGCTGACTATTGCAGCTGGAGCTAAAACCATGCAGCAGTTCTGGGTCTGCTTTCATCAAATTGCATAATTGTACACTTGCTTGTTATTAAATGCTAACAGGTACCAATTCCCTCTTTTTTCTTACCCTGAAGACAACTCGGTCCATTGGGAGCGCCCAGTGAGACCCCAGGCACCAGCAGGATTTCAATCTCTGGCTCCCTCTGTTGAAGTGGAGATGACTTCCTACGTACTCCTTGCTTACCTCACTGCCCTTCCTGCCCCATCTCCTGAGGATATGACTATGGCATCTCAAATCGTGAACTGGATCGCCAAGCAGCAGAATCCACATGGAGGATTCTCTTCTACTCAGGTGTGGGGCAGTCTTAAATAGTGCTACCAAATCAGGGAGCAAAGGCTAAGCAAGTGACTAGAAGAAGGGAAATGGTGGAAAGGAAATGAGAGAAGATTATTTCAATTGTATTTTGGTGATAAAAGATTTTGAGGGGGAAAAAGGAAACTAATTTCTTTGATTAAAGTCAAGGAGTGATAATCAGGTCCCATAGGGTGATCTACTTTCCATCCCATAATGCTAATAAGTAATCATTTCCTTATAACTTACTAAAATAATTCACCAGGATAATGAGGTATTAGGATGGGTCTATATTTTCAAGAATCCCAAGAGTAGTCTCCTCTAGGGAAATGAAGTCATGGAGAACTTAGGGAAGGAAATTCCTCTTCCCCTTATGGAAGAACTAAAGAGTCTTAACCAAATTCTTTTTTTTTTAATTAAATTAAATGTATTTTTACTATTTTAAACCCTTCTTAAAAGAGTTCCATCTTAAAAACTTCCATCTTAGAATCAATACTGTGTATTGGTTCCAAGGCAGAAGAGTGGTAAGACTTAGGCAATGGTGGTTAAGCAGCTTGCCTAGATTTGAACCCAGGCCAGATTTGAACCCAGGACCTCCCATCTTTAGGCCTGGATCTCAATCCACTGAGCAACCCAGCTGCCCACCTTAACCAAATTCTTCACGGGCATTTGACCCATGGTAGGCCACACAATTGACCCTTCCCAGTCATTCTCTTTTTCTCAACCTTTCTCCTTCAAAATCTTTCAGCTTCTCTGAAGTCTACCTTATTTATATTTTTTCTATATTTTATAGTGATATGATTCATACTTTAAAGCCACATTTCTTATACTTTTCCTGTCCTCTCATCATAATTTTGAATTCCTTGTCTCCTTCTTCTTAGATATATTTTAACTGCTGTGGCAAATAGGAGATTGTAGGAGTTTGGGTACAACCCAAGTGTGTAGAGCAGTTAGTGGCCAAGACCACACACAATTTTTCACATAATGCAGTGTCTGACACATAATAGGTACTAAATAAACATTTGATGAGTGGTTAATTGGCATCAGCCAATCAGTCAACAACCATTTATTATTATGCTTTTACTCTATGGCTCTGGAAATTCAAAGAAAGGTAAAAGCGCTATGTTTTTCCTCAAAGATCTCACATTCTAATGGGGAAACGAATGTAAATACATGAACATTCAAGATACATCAAGGAGATGGAAGGTAATCTCAGAAGAAAGGTACTAGTAGCTGGAAAGCTGGGAAAAGACCTGCAGAAAATAAGGTTTACTTGAATCTTGAAGGAAGCCAGAGAAACTTAGAGATGGAAGGGAGGAGGGAGAACATATCAGATGGAAGGGACCACCAATGAAAAGGCACAAGATGGCCCTCTTGCTCTTCCTCGTCAGTCTAAGTTGATTACAGTGTATAGAGTTCCAAATGGTATGAAGGGACAAGAATATGAAGAACTGTAAATGCCAAGCAAAAGACTTTGATCTTGGAGGTAAGAGGGACCATTGGGATTTATTGAGATAGGGATAAGGATGACTTTAGAAACATCACTTTGGCAGCTAAGGAGAAGATGGATAGGAGTTAAGAGAGACTTGAGGCAGGCATATCAATTAGAAGGTTATTGTGATAATATTCCAGGTAAGAGCTGATGACAGTATGACCAAGGGTGGTGGCTATATACATGGAGAGAAGGCATAATGTATGGGAGATGTAAAGGAAGAAATGGTGACATTTGGCCATTTGTTGGGAAGAGAGGAGAATCAAGAGAGAAAGATGAATTGTCTTTTGGACTTGTTGAGTTTGAGATGCCTATGATACATAAAGTTTGAGATATCAAGTTGGTGAAGGGGGATTCTAGTTCAAGGAAGAGACATTTACCCAACTGGGGACTCTCACATTCATCTCTTCTAGGACACAGTGGTTGCACTCCACGCCCTGTCCCGATATGGAGCACTCACTTACAGTAAACATAAAGAACCTACAGAGGTGACCTTCCAATCTTCTAAAGACTTTTCTCAAAAATTCCAAGTGCATCCTGCCAACCTCCTACTCCTACAGCAAATCTCCTTGCCAGAGGTCCCTGGAGAGTACACCGCAGGCGTGAAAGGGAAAAGATGTGTGTATCTTAAGGTGAGACTCCAAAGGGTAGAGTGGGAAGAGTCAACCTTACCTATGAGTCAACCTTCCCCTTATGGAAAGTCTTGAGGAGAACTGATGGAAGAAGATAATGACATAAATATCCTGGGAATACTCAGAAACTGTTCTTAATGTTCTACAGACATCTCTGAGGTACAATGTCCATGTGAAAGAAGAGGATTCTCCATTTCATCTGCAAGTGCAGACCATTCCCCCAACCTGTGATTCTGCAAAAGCCCATAGAACCTTCCAGATCTCATTTAATGTCAGGTAAAATCATCTGTCTTCAACTTTTGATTCAAAGAAAGGAAGCACTCCACCACTTTGTTAAGCCCTGGAGATCTAATGCAACGATGCTAGGAAAGGAAGCTCCTGGATTAAACCTATTGGAAGAACACTGTATTCTCAAATGTGAATAGTGCAGATTGTATAGAATGAGACTATCTTGAATCTATCTTTGCCCCCATTTTGTACTTTGATCATTCATGATCTTCAACTTAAGTTTTTTGAGAGGGGAAAGGTTCTGTTTCTTTTCATAAGCTTTTGATAATCCAGAAAAGGAAGAGCTTGTTGTTCAAGGGTGGTTTGGGAAAGCTTCCAGAAGCAAGCAGAATTTGAATTAGACCCCAAAGGATGGGGAGATAACTGTAAGGCCTAATTCCTTTCTTCTTTGCATCTGTAGTTACAAAGGAAATCGTCCTTCTTCCAACATGGTCATTATTGATGTGAAGATGGTGTCAGGTTTCATCCCTGAAAAATCATCTGTGAAGATGGTAGGTACATTTTGAGCACAGTAAACCTTAGCTAGGAGGGCTATCCATGGACTCATCCTAAAACTGCAACCTTATCCAAACCCAATGAAGATCACTCTGCATCTAAGGCCTGTGTTGCTTCTCTGCTCAGGAAAACCAATTCAGTTCCCCCAATATTACTAGGAAAGAATTGCATCTTCCACCTGTTCTCATCATACTCTTTTCGCAGTAAAAACCCATTTGAGACCTCAATCCCTCTCTGGCTTTAGGAATCCAACTCTTCCTCTTTGCTTATTCCTCCTCGTGTCTCTAGGGATTTTATTTACTTAATAACATTTGTTTTGTCTCCATTTTTCTCAGCTTGTGAAATCCGGCCGCCTGAGCAAGACAGAAGTGACCAGCAATCATGTCTTGCTCTATGTGGAAAAGGTGAGAGTCCCTCATTCTTACGCAAGGATGGACAACCTCTTTCAATTGGAGAAATCAAATCTGTTCTGGTTTAATTTGAGAGTAACACCATGTGAAAACCAGAACATTTCCCCCTCTCTTTTGTAGCATTTCACACTTCTCTGAGGTCTGCAGAGAAATGATTTATGTCCTATTTAGGCTATGGTGTTTTACTGTGATGGTTCTTCTTGGGGTACTCTTCCTAGAACAGCCAATGGCTACTTAGCTGTAGGAATCGTTTTAAGGATCTAAGTAAAGAGGGGCAGTAAACTGAAGGGTTCGCCAGTGACTTTGTTCCCCAGTCTAAAGCAACCATACAAAAAAAAGAATACATTCTCTTTTTCTAGATGTTTTATGTGACTTTAAAGTAAACATGACTACTTTTACAAACTAAACATAAAAATCAGTGGTGTTACTTTCTTGTCTCATTTCATACAGTGCCAAATATCAGGTGATTGACCCATCTTCACTTTTCTGTCCCAAAGTTTGCTGCCCTATGAACGCAGCCAGGTTGCCAAGTCAGCAGAGTTTTATTGATCACTTCTGGGGGAATGAGAAAGAAACTGAAGGCAATACCTACCTGGGCCACCTCCTCAGTCACTTAAACTATGTGATTGAAAGAAGTCTCTTAACCTGTCAGGGTTTTATTTTCCTCATCTCTATAATTAGGCGACCTAATGGGGATCTCTAAGATTCTGAAGAGGCATTTGCTATCATGATCGGGTAAGCAAGCATACATAGGAAGTGATTGATGGGTACTTCGCATGGGTCAACCAGTGAAACAATATATTAAAGTCGCTGTTGTTTTTTAAATCCTTACCTTCCATCTTAAAATCAATACTGAGTATTAGTTTGAAGGAAGAGAATGGTAAGGGCTCTCAATGGGGGTTAAGTGACTTGCCCAGGGTCACACAGCTAGGAAGTGCCTGAGGCCAGATTTGAACCCAGGACCTCCCATCTCTAGGCCTGGCTCTCAATCCACTGAGCCCACCCAGCTGCCTCCAAAACTTAGTGTATTATGAACTGAGTCTTGTTCTTATCCTCATAAAGTCTTGAGGATCAAATGAGAGAACACTTGTATAGTACCTTATAAATATTAACTAAAGGATTATAGAAATTCAAGCTAGTATTAGCAGCTAAGTAGCAAAATTGATAATAGGATGATGGACTTGAAGTCAGGAAGACCTGAGTTCAAATCCTATTTTTGATGCTAATTAGCCATGTGACCATGGGCAAGTCACTTAACTTTTTTCAGATTCAGTTTCCCAATCTGAAAAATAGGGGTAATCATGGTACCTATTTCCCAAAGTTGTTTCAAGGATCAGATGAGATGTATAAAAGCACTTTGCAAACCATAAAGCTTATATATGTGAGTGTATGTATATATTCATATTGAAATAATAAATATGATAGTAGGTATAAGGTTTTCTAGACACTTAGATGAAAATGGTCTTTAGGGCCAGTTATCAGAAGTCCAGGGTTTGGGAAGGCTTCCAGGGAGAAACTGACATGTTACTACTATGTTGTAAAACAGGGTTTTATTTTAAAACTAAGACAGGTAGGGAAAAGGGGAGTGGGATGATCTAACTGGGTGTTAAAACGAATTCCTCCCACCAAAGTCCAATAAGTTTGAATAGATGTTAACTACACTCATCTCAACCTCCAGATCCCCAGCTACCTGTACTATATCCTAACAGAATCCTCCCCCTTAGCTAGTATTCAGAGTAAGGGAGAGCCGGAAGGTCCACTGGGTCAGCAAGGGAGATATCTCACAACAACTGTCCTCTGGGTTTGGCAGGAGTCTAGTAGAATCACAGCAGCAGCAGGTATACATCCAAAAGGAAGAGGAGTAAGGATTTTACTCACACAGTCCACCGGTGGAGTTTAAACCAAACTCAACCACTTCCTAGCAGGTGAAAGGCTTGAAGGATAAGTCCACACAGACAGAGCCTTCCTCCAGAGAGGGCAAGTCCAGAAACCCAACTGTCTCCTCAGAGTCACTGTCTCCAGAGTCTGGAATTCTCTCTCTGCCTCTGCCTTGGTACTTCCTGCCGTCCCCTCTGATTTCCCTATAACAATATGTAGAGATATTATTAGCTATTGTCATTCAGCCAATAGAAGATGGCTTGAGGAATTTCTTATGTATTAAAAAGAACATCCTGCAGGGAATATAATAGTTTAGAGTACTATTCTCTCCCCCATTTTATCTCGTACATATGTGGGCTCATAGAAGGCTATTCAACTAGTTTTGAAATTGTTCTCTCAGCTAGCAACAGTCCCTAACTTGGTAAATCTCTTTGAAGATCAGGACTCGGTTTATAATATATTAAGTTTCAATGGTTGGCCCATGTGGTCTCCATCAATCCCTTCATGTGTAAGGGTTTGCTTACTCCAACATGATAGCAAATGCCTCTTCACAGAATCCCAGAATCTTAAGAGATCCCCATTAGGTCTTCTGTGGTTCCGTTTCTGCATTCTCGCTTTTGTCTATAAAACAAGTTAAGGCAACCAAAAAGATGAAGAATGAGGAAGGCTGATCTTGCCCAAAGCAGGGGAAAGAAGGTTCTGTAGGTTGTTGCTTATACCTATTTTCCCTTCTAGTTGACCAATGAGACACTGTCCTTTTCCTTCACTGTGAACCAAGATATTCCAGTAAGAGACCTGAAACCAGCTGTGGTGAAGATCTATGATTACTATGAAACGGGTGAGTATGACCTAAAAACACTAAGCAAACTAAACTTTCTACCTCTATGACCCCCTACAGTCACTCCTTTTTCTTTCTCTCTCTTTTTTTCTTTTTGCCTATTGAATTAAATTTTAATTTTTTTCAAACAAAAATCTGTCCTCTCTCCCTGCACCTCTCCCTATTCTCCCTCCTGAATTGAGAAGCAAGAAAAACAAAACCCCTGTTTACAAGAATATGGAGCCAAACAAAACAAACTTTCACATTAGCCACATTCCACCACACACACACACACAATGTCTCAGCCTCTACTCTGAGCTCTTCGGGAGCATGGACTTCTTTCTATATCAATTTTATTCTCCATTGGTGGGTAGCGTATTTCATCATGAGTTTTCTGAAATTATGGTTGGTCATTGTGTTGATCAGATTTCTCAAGCCTTTCAAGTCTTACAATATTGTTTTCAGTGTTTAAATTGTTCTCCTGATTCTACTCACTACTTCTTGGTTTCTTCTTGACTCATTTTTATTCTCCCTCTTCCATGGGACCCCAATTTCCTGATGGTATTAGACATGAGGTTTCTAAGCTCTCTTCTCACTTTAAGTTCTGGAATCCTATGATTCTACAAGAAATTCTAAAAGGCAGTATTCTGGGGCAGAAGACATTGGACTTGAGCCAGCATGCCTGGATTTGAAGCCAGACTTGGGTACTTCCTAGTCCTGTGACTCTGAACAAGTCACTTGATTTTTCTGATGTAACTTTCTCTGCTTTAAAATGGTGATAATGCTGGCACTCCCAACTCCATAGGATTGTTCCACAAGGTTATTTGAAAGCAAAGAACTTTATTTATCTTAAAACATTATAATATTAAACAAAAGCTATAAATTCAGCACAGACTTGATATTATCACTGGATTTTTAAAAAAGTATTCATTGAGTTTACTAAAAGTTATTGTAGCTTAAGAGGTTTTGTGTGCACCAACTATTGACAGAAAATTGCATTTGCAAAAAAAAAAAATGCTTGCATTTTCCTCACTAAAAAAAATTGTTAAATTTTTATTACGTTCCATGTTAACGGTACTAGACTCCTAATACCAGACATTCACATATGAGAAGTTGGACCAGATATTTAAATTTAGTCAAGTGGCTCAATGGATAGAGAGCCAAGCCTGGAGATGGGAGGTTCTGGGTTCCAACCTGGCCTCAGACCCAAGTCACTTAACTATATTGCCTAGCCCTTACTACTCTTCTGTCTTGGAACCGATAACTGATACTAATTCTAAGACAGAAGGTTAGAGTTTGTCTTTTTTTAATGCAATATGGTTAAACTCAAAGATGTGGTACTGGTTGTAAGATGGGATTCGGCGGGGGTGGAGGGGTGTCTTTCTTTCCACAAGGCAAGAGACAGGGCAGAGAACTAGCCATAGGAAGAATGTCAAACTCCGCCCCCCCTCCCCCGTGCCAGTGTTTGGCATATAGTTGGTATTTAATGTCTTTTAAATTGGAATAACAGTGCAGTCCTCCCATTCATCCAGGTTGGCAATGTAAGTATCATCCTTGACTCTTCCCTGTACCCTGCTCCTTATATCTAATAGGTAGACAAGTCTTACTGATTTCTTTTCCTTGATAGCTCTCACATCAATTGCCTTTTCTTTACTGATATGGCAGTTACCCTAATTAAAGTCCTCTCTCCCAATCAATCTTTCCAGACTGGCTTCATCTTATTCTTCCCTCTTGAAACAAAAGTCTATTAGAAATTCAAGGCTCCCTTAAACAACAAAAGTCAAAGTCAAAAGGTAAAGGCAAGAAAGGGAATCAGAGCAATACAAAGAAGAAATAATTCATCAACAATCAAAAGGTGACTATGGAGGTTTGAAAAGGGAAGCAGGGGGCAGCTGGGTAGCTCAGTAGATTGAAAGCCAGGCCTAGAGAATGGAGGTCCTAGGTTCAAATCTGGCCTCAGACACTTCCTAGCTGTGTGACCCTGGGCAAGTCACTTGACCCCCATTGCCTACCCTTACCACTCTTCTGCCTTGAAACCAATATACAGTATTGATTCCAAGACAGATGGTAAGGGTTAAAAAGAAAAAGAAAAGAAAAGGGAAGAAATCTGGGGTCAGAAAGAGCCCTAAAGGAGAAGGTAGAAAATCTCTCATTGTCTATAGCTATATGGTTATAAGACAATGAAATTTCAAGTTGGATGGAATGAGAAACTGGGGGCTTATAGACCAATAATATAATAAATGACAAAACGTTACATAAAGTTATATACCTGCTTAACTCTAACTTCTTTGCAAAATCTGGAAAGTGTCAGGGCTGGATAAGATTATTGACTAATTATAGACTCCACTGTCTAGCAGTAGTTATTTATTTAGTTTAAACCCTTACCTTTGGTCTTAAGTACTGATTCCAAGGCAGAAGAGCAGTAAGGGCTAGGCAATTGGATTAAGCAATTTTGCCCAGGATTTTATAGCTAGGAAGTGTCTGAGGTCATATTTGAACCCAGAACTTCCCATCTCTAGGCCTGGCTCTCAATCTACTGAGTCACCTACCTGCCCCCAGAGCATCAGTTATTTTTTTTTCTTAGCATCAATTATTAATTAAGAACTTTATCACCTTCCAGTCAGATGAAAGCACACCTTCCTTAACAGAGAGCAGCACATAGATATTACCAAAAGATGAAAACACCAGTGACCTTCCCTTCAAATATTAGTCACTTACATGAATAGGGTACTTTATCTAATGTATTCACAGCTTAAATCATCAAAGAAAAAAAATCTATAGTCATTTATAAAAAAAATCATATGTTGGTTTAGGAGTGTAATACAGGGATTTTGCATTGGCATTGCATTGCCCTAGGCAAACTTGTCAATTACCCTGAATGGAATCTTGCTGATGGCATGTGCCATGGGGCAGGTGCCAACCGACAGTTGGGCTGTGGCTATAAAAGCCCCTGCAAACCCAACCCTGGGTTCTGATTTCCCCCAACCTCACCCAGACAATTTGCTTCCCTGACCTTTCCCCCTGGGGCCCTGGGTGGTGAAGGGAGAAGGGAGGAGGATTGTGGGTAGGATCTTAGAATAGGATAGCCTAGTGGTTAGGACTACCATCTAGAGCAACCCAATAATATCATTTGTGTAGCTAGTGGATCAAATAATATCAAACCAGTGTCAGTTATTACAGGCAGAGGGCAGCTTGCCCTCAGCCTGTCAAGACCTTATAGGACCTTTGCCAGCACCTGCCAGTTGCCCTTAGCAACAGCTTAGCAACACCTTAAGCCCTCTTACCTTAGTTTCCCTTCCCAGTTTCAAATAAATCCCTTAGTCTTAATCTGTGCATCCTGTGATCATTCCAACATCATCTAGGCTAAGGAGACTAAGGAGAGGAGAGAATACAGAGAAATCAGAGTTACTGTGGAGGCAGGAAGTTGGAGTCTCGGTTTCCTGCTGGGATCTGCTCTCATCCAATAGGAGGCAGTTACCTCAACAGGGAAGGGTCACCCACCAAACAGCTTAAAGGATCCTACTGCTAGCAGTGGAAATATATTGGGCACTAAAGCTAACAGGGTTTGAATCTATTCTTATTCCCAGATTATTCCCAGATGAAGTTGCCCACCTTTGTCATTAAATAACCGCAATCTCCTGCTAGACTGGTTACTGGCTCCCAGGCCCCTAGTGACTCCCTTTTATCATCCTCTTTATCCTCTTTATAACAGGAGCAAAAAGTTGCCCAAAATAACCATGAATACGAAGAACAATTTATTTTCAACTCGGCAGTTATTAGCAAGCTGCTCCAAAATGCCATAACATTTATACCACCTTTGTCCACTGTCCCAAAGCCTTTGGCTTGATTCCTTGTTCTTAGCCTATTCATGTACAATTGTTAGTCTTCAGTCCTATCCGACTCTTCATGACCCCATTTGGGGATTTCTTGGCAAAGATATTGGAGTGGTTTGTCATTTCCTTCTCCAGCTCATTTTACAGATGAGGTCATGAAGGCAAACAGAATTAAATGACTTGCCCAAGGTCACACAACTAGTAAGTGTCAAAAGTCAGATTTAAATTCAGTAAGATGTGTGTTCCTGACTCCAGACCTGGCACTCTATTCACTGTGCCACCCAACTGCCTCATTCTTAGACTATATTTGTATAAAACATTGAACCAAGAATAATGAGAATACTAGAGTATTTGTTGCTCACATATGGGAAATTATCATCTATTTAACCATGCCACCAACTGAATAATGTCAAGAACGATTCATAAAAAATGGTATTTTTCTAGGAGACTTATTGAAATCCAGTATGGTTCTACCTCACTTTAAATCCATTCTCCTCTCTTCAAATTAAAAAAAGTTGGACTAAACAGATCATTAACTATAACTATGTGATGAATATGGATAACATCAAGCTTTAGGGTTCCAGTGAGATCCAAATGTCATTTGTACTCATTGACTGTAAAATTCTTAGTAGATACCAAGGGAAGATGGATTCTGAAGGTTTTGAGCTTAAATCAAGAGATCCCAATTGAACCAGTGGATTGAGTCAATCCATCTTGGTCTTCTCTAGGCTATAACTGAATATGATAAGAACATTCCTGGCATCTTAACATCAAAGCTGAATGGGAAAAACTCACTTATAGTAATGTGTAAATGGAATTAGCTCACCCCCATTCATTCTTTAGACTTTAGCCACCAGGAATAATGTTACCCTAACCAACTTAAAATTAAGTGGGGAGTGGGAGGTCTGTGACCCATATGTGATAGTAAGTGACAAATCAAAAACAAGTGACTGCCCCCTGGGCAGTCCAAAACAGTGTTGAGGCTGCCATTTGTTCATGTGAAACTGGAGGTAGATGCAGGAAGTGATGAAAGGTGCTATATTTTAAATATGATGGTAACTTCCTGTGAAAGGGTTTTTGCCTGTTGAACTTGGCATTGGAGGAGCTCGGGGACGGGTGGCTTCAGTTGTGTTAACTCAAACTCTAGGACCTGTTCAGTGTCCAATTGCTTATTATTTGGCCCAGATGGACCACAGGGGATAGAACTCCAAGCCCAGAATCAGAAGATTGAGGGTTCGTGTCCCTTCATGGTCACCAAAATGTAAAAAGGGAAAAATGGGAAGATTATGATTGGACTGGATATTTAAAGTTTGGTTGCCAGGGATCGATTACTCAATTCCAAAATAACAGACCCCAGTCAGGATGACTTTTATGGTGGTTTACTTATAATTAGGAAGGTTGGAGGTAGGGAAAATGAGAGAGAGAAACTCTGGACTGGACCAGAGGGAAAAACCAGGGAGCCTTCAGAGATCCCAGCAGAGGGGGCACAGAGGTTAATTAAAACAAGGCTTCTAGCCGCCTTCTCTAAGAAGAGAGGCCTCTTTGAGGTTGGAGCCTTTAGAAACACCAAGGGAAGAGAAAGAGAGTCAGCTTAACTTACCCACATGACAATTCAAAGGGAAGCAGTCTGAAGTCTCCCCCGAGCTCCTCCAACGCCAAGTCAACAGGCAAAAACCCTTTCACAGGAAGTTACCATCATATTTAAAAGAGCATCTTTCATCACTTCCTGCGTCTACCTCCAGTTTCACGTGGACAAATGGCAGCCTCAACACTGTTTTGGACTGCCCAGAGGGCAGTCCCTTGTTTTTGATTTGTCGCTTATTATCACATGTGGGTCATAGACCTCCCCCTCTCCACTTAATTTTAAGTTGGTTGGGATGACATTATTCCTGGTGGCTAAAGTCTAAAGAATGAATGAGGGTGAGCTAATTCCATTTACACAGTAATTAATACCTATGAAATACCAGGCTTACTGCACACTTTCAGAATTGTGAAACAAACCTTAATATATCTGGAAAATATCCTGACAAAAAGTCATACAAGAGAGGAAACCAGCATTTATTAAGGATTTATTAATACACGAGGTACTTTATAAATATTTTCTTATTTTATACTTAAGGAGATAGGTACTGTTATTATTCCTATTTTATAATCGAGGAAAGGGAGATAAACAGAGGTTAGGTGACTTGCTTGGGGCCACACAGCTAGTAAGTGTTTGAGTCTGGATTTGAACTCCAACCTTCCTGAGTCTAAGCCCAGAACTCTATCCACTGCTCCACCTAGCTGCCTCAATATTAACAAAACATAAAGGGGGAAGCTAGGCAGCTCAGTGGAGTTAGAACTAAGCCTTGAGTCATAGAATCCTAGGAGGTTCTGAGTTCAAATGTGAACCTCAGACACTTCCTGGCTGTGTGATGCTGGGCAAGTTACTCAACCCCACTTTCCTAGCCCTTATTGCTCTTCTTTCTTGGAACCAATACCTAGTATTGATTCTAAGATCAAAGGGAAGGGTTAAAACAACAATAACAACATAGGGCTCATCACTGTAAGGCAGCTATAGAAAGATGAATCCTTCCCCATCAAAAAAGAGGAAGCAAGAGATGGGATATTCTTAGAGCATGATTCAGAGGCCCAAATCCTCCAGAAATACTTTTGGAATTCAATCAAAAATATGTTGAAGTAGAACAAATGTCTGAGTCATGCAGATGTGTTGGGCGAAGTCGAGCAGTTT
Source organism: Gracilinanus agilis (assembly GCF_016433145.1). Lineage (NCBI taxonomy): Eukaryota > Metazoa > Chordata > Mammalia > Didelphimorphia > Didelphidae > Gracilinanus > Gracilinanus agilis. The sequence continues at coordinate 194,050,961 of NC_058134.1, forward strand.
ATTATGGCAATTCAGAATCAAGTCATTGCCACCAGAAACTCCTGAAAGGTCATTCTGAAGGAGCCTGGACTTTGTGAACAATGTAGACTAGCTTGCAAGGAAATAGAAGAGCCTGTGCAACATATTACTGCAGGTGATAAATGTTTTGCACTTGCCAAATACCAAGGCCTGACCTGGCGGCTAAAATACTTCATCAAAAGCCCACGGTCTTTCATGGACTGACAGATGGCAAATTTCCATAGTACAAATACAGACAGACTTCTTGTGTCTTTGGGAACTCAACCTAAAAACAACCCTAGAAGCAGAACATTTTCAGACTAAACAGTTGCCCAGATTTAATACCAATTCAACAAAAATTTAAGGACACTATTTTAAATAGATGTTGCCAAGGGGCAGCTAGGTGGGTCAGCGGATAGAGAGCCAGGCCTGGAGATGGGAAATCCTGAGTTCAAATCTAGCCTCAGACACTTCCTAGCTGTGTGACCCTAGGGAAGTTACTTAACTCTGCATTGCCTAGCTTTTACCACTCTTCTGCCTTGAAACCAATCCACAGTATTGATTCTAAGACAGAAAGTAAAGGTTTAAAAAACCCCAGATGTTGCCCTTCCAAATATCCATAATCTCCTAGCTACCTGGAATGAAAAATGTTCAAAGGATATCTATCTGGCTGAGAGAAATCACAAGAAAATGATTTTTTGTTGTTGAGAAAAATTGCATTTAAAACCCTCTGATATCAGAATCACATGGAACAGGAGAAGGTCAATATCTTCTCTATTGCCTTTTCCACCAGTGGTGTTGTACCAGTAGTAGTTCCGAGGATGCTTTCCATGAGCCTAAGGGAGAAAAGCTTACATCTTAATATTTTTACTTAACTACTAACTAGTAAAATACTTATTTTAGTTACCTATATAACAAACAATTCATTGAACCTTTAAAAAAAACCCTTACTTTAGTAACAATTCTAGGACAGAAGGGCAAGGGCTAGGCATATTGGGTTAAATTAAGTTACTTGCCCATGTCACATAGCTAGGAAGTGTCTAAGGTCAGATTTGAATCCAGGTCCTTCCAACTCCAGACCTGGCACTCTGGGCCACCTAGCTGCCCCCTGAATATTGAATATAAAGGAATTATTGTAAAGAGCAACTTGTTTCAGGGCCATTTCAAGCTAGAAAAAAATGAAAATGGGATCATAATCATGATGTTTTTAGAAATGTAAGACCTACTCCTTCAAGGAGCTTATAATCTAGACTGAAAATAAGACATAGTCACATGAAAAAGTACTTAACAAATTTAGACAGTAAATCCCACACTTTTATTTCTAGAACATCCAGGACAAAGGTCATCTAGCTGCTGCTTGAATGTGTAGAGTGACAGAGAAGTCATTATCTACTGAGTCAGCTTGCTCCATTTTTGTTCAGTGCTAATAGTTAGGATTTTTTTTTCTATCTAAGCCAAAATCTTGTTGTTATTATTGTTCATGTCTGACTCTTCATGACCTCATTCTGTGGTTTTCTTGGCAAAGATACTATAATGGTTTGCCATTTCCTCCTCCAGATCATTTTTCAGATGAGGAAAAAGAGGCAAGTAGGGTTAGGTGACACGCCCAGGGTTACCAGCTAGTAAGTGTCTAAGCCTGGATTTGAACTCAGATTTTCTTGATTCTAGGCTCAGTATTCTATCCACTGCACCCCCCTAGCTGCCCCAAATCTGCCCACCTGTAATTTTCACCCATTAGTTATTATTTCTGCTCTTGAGGATGATTCAGAACATAATGTCTATATCCTGACTCAGTCCTAAGAGATCTTTCTCTCTCGGATTTCCCATTATTTCTGAATTAGGATGCCAAGTTTGCCTGATTGTGGGCTTGTACAAACCCAATCTGTGCCCACTTCAGCACTAATACCCCAGATCTAAACATTCACTCAGAGTCAGCCTAATCCTGCCTCCCCTTACTATTACCGTGATAATTACTAGGATGTACTCAAGTTAATTCTAGCTGAACTTAGTTCAACCTAGGCACAAGACAAGTCCTATAGCATTTACTAAACACTTACTATTTGCCAGGTGGCAGGTAGGTGGCACAGTGGGTAGAATGCCTCATCTTCCTGACTTTAAGTGTGGCCTCAGACCCTTATTAGTTGTGTGTCCCTGGGCAAGTCACTTTACCCTTTTTGCCTCAGTTTCACTTATAAAATGAGCCAGAGCAGAGAAGGAAACAGCAAACCGTTCTAGTATCTTTGCTAAGAAAATCCCAAAAATGGGATCATGAATAGTCAGACACAACTGAAAAATAATTGAACAACATTTTCCAGGCACATAAAAAAAAGCTGAAAAGTGAAGGTGAAGCAAAGAATGGAGTATTTATGTGGGGCCATTGTAGAGAAAGTCCAGATAATCAGGGGCACTAAGAAAGGGAGAAACATCTCTTCTTTGTGGATGCAGATCATATCCATCTCTAATACTCATCTCAGAATCTATCTCCTCTTCCAAGGCTTCCCTGATGCCCCTAATTGGAAGAAAATGGCCTTCCTCTCTGTAACGTCTTTATTTTTTCTAACCCTTTTCTTCTTTGTTTCTTTCAGATGAAATGGGTTTTGCTGAGTACCAAGTCCCCTGCAGCACAGGTAAGAAGCTCAAGCAGAAGTCCCCACATGTTTGTAGTTTATGCTCTCCGTCTCGAGGTCTTTTTTTTTTTTTTCATCCAGTCTCCTTTAACATTTACATTTCTTTTATAAACCACTGACCAGTCATTGCACACGCACAGATGCATTTGATGGAGAGAGGGCTCCTAACTCTGAGGAGGCATCTCTGATTACAGTTATTTACACATCCCCCACCCCACCCCACCCCACCTCCGACTAGCTGCATGGCTAGTATGTGATTGATTGCTATCTCTGTTGAGTCACATGTCCCTCCATAGCCGGCTAAAGACATTCCCAGCCACTCCCACTGGGGAAGTTACCTGATTCCTCTGAAACTGCAAGCCAGGCTTTCTTATTTCTCTTCTCCTCACAGATTCAAACCAAGGAAATGCTTAAGATCCATGTGTAAGCACAAGACTCAGAAGCTTTGGTTTCCAACCTCTCCCAACCCAGAAAAGATGGTTTCTTTCACCAAAAAGAAATAAAATCTTGTTGAATAAATGTGTGCTTAGAGGAAATATCTGTAATTGGTTTGATTCTTTCCTTCGTTCATGCACCAACAATTTATTAAGGACTAAGTCCAGGGGCAGTTGGGTGGCAGTGGATAGAGTACCAGGTCCTAAATCAGGAAGACCTGGGTTCAGATCCAGCCTCTGACACTTATTAGCTGGGTGAGCCTGGACAATTCACTTAACCCTGTTTGCCTCGGTTTCCTCATCTGTAAAATGAGAAAGAAATGGCAAACCACTCCAGTATCTCTGCTAAGAAAATCCTAAATGAGGATCACAGAGAGTTCAGATGTAAATGAAAAGCCGGAACAACTACAAATTGTATGTTCAGAACGATATACTGTGAGGGATACAATAATAGCGTAAAAATATTCCCTGCCTTTGGGGAATGATTAAAATGATTAGGCAGTTAGGTAAAGCAATGACTAGAGCTCTGAGCCTCAAGTCAGTAAGACATAAATTTAAATTCTACTTCCCTCAGACATTTAGTAGCTGTGTAACCCTGGGCAAGTCACTCTACCTCTATCTGCTTTGGTTCCTTTAACTGTAAAATGTGGATAATAATGACACCAACCTTTCAAGGTTGTTGTGAGGATCAAATGAGATAATATTTGTAAAAAGTGCTTAGCACAGTGCCTAGCACATAGTTGGCATTATAGAAATGCAAGCTATTATTATTTTTGTCATTATTAAAACCTTAATTTGGGAGACAAATTGAGGAAGATCCATGAAACCATTCAAGGAATGATTCATTACAACTGCTGGAGTTCAGAATAAGGGAAATCCTGAGTAAGGGAAGAAATGTTAATAAGCTGCAACTAGTCTAAAATGATTTAATGTAGGAGATAAATCTTGAAGGAAGCATAGTATTTGAGTTAATGGAGAGAACAGGAAAGAGTATTCAAAGGAAGGAGAGCAATCTGAGCAAGGGCAACAGAAATAATAAGGATGGCTTGCTCATGGGAGGAATCAGAAGAAAACTTGAAAGGCCTACATTAGAGATTATAAAAGATAACTTGGAATAACAGATAAGGTGGAGACTGTTAAAAGGAGACTTCAGCTAGGCTGAGGTTATGAGATTTGATCCAGTCACCATTATATGTATATAGGCTAATCTGGACAGAGTAGTTAACAGATAATCCCTCAAACTAAGCATATGTCTTAATATTTAATAACTTCATTGTGTAGAGAAGTTCAGCAAAAACTATGTTGAAAAAAAATTGTTTCGAAGCAAGACATAAAAGGAGCCAAGACTGGTTAACTTTTTTGGAACTTCATATTTATTAGAACATTAGGACAAAGAAAATAGGATAAAACTTAATAACATGAAATGTATACTTCTTTAATAACTCAAGAAAAAGGGGGCAGTAGGGTGGCTAAGTGGACTGAGAGCCAATTCTAGAGACAGGAGGTCCTGGGTTCAAATCTAACCTCAGACACATCCAAGCTCTGTAACCCTGGGCAAGTCACTTAACTCCCATTATCCAGTCCTTACCACTCTTCTGCCATGGAACCAAAATACAGTATTGATTTTAAGGTGGAAGGCAAGCTTTAAAAAAAATAACTCAAGAAAATTAGCTATTTTAGTACAGACTGGAGAACACCAGATAGCAAGTAATATGTTGAAAAAGATATGGGAATTTCAGTGACTGCACAGTCAATAATGTGATAAGACAAAGCAGTCAATGCAATCATTATGCTCCAGTAAGAGAGAAGTGTGTCCAGGATTAGGAAGGTAATCTCTCTCTAGTCTGCCTTGGTTAGACCACATCTGAGGTACTGTGATCAGTTCTGTTCCTTCAAGAAGGGAATCAGAAGATGTTGGCTGGAATAATGAGTACCTAGTAATTCCCCCCTCCTCTTACCTCTCCCCTGCAAAAAGAAAGAAAATTGGCTACGTTTAAATAGACACAAAGATTGTCCACTGTACTGTAACTAACTTGATATCTTTTGTGCCAATGGTAAATGGAGAAAGGCAAACTCCTTATAATTATATCCTTCTCTGTATTATTCCCCAGAGGATAGAATAGGAGAAGCTTGATGTCTTTGAAGTTCACAGGCACAGAGGTTAGGATTAACTTCTGGGCTACAAATAGGAACAGCTTGGCTTGGGGAGGTTGTGAGTATATCCCCAAAATATATATCTAGGCACTGCTCCCAGTTGATAAAAGGTTTAATGATAGGTGGGAATGGGAAGGATGGGAGATGGATAAGGATTGATAAGGTCAGGGAAACCCTCAAACAGTTATGTCCAAGCAGCCCCTCCCCCCCAAAAGGGGATAGGTATCTTGAATGACTGATCTGCTCTCTAACCCTATAAATATATTCTTCTATATCAAGATAACTAAACTAAGGTAAACTGTGATGTTGTTGAATGTCTAACCAAAGTAAAGCAGCTTGGCAGTTAGGAACTTAAATGGCTCTCCTCAGATTCAAGACCCAAGCCCCAAGCTCAGCAAGCAGAGTGACCTGCCTTCCAATCCCAGGGCTCCAACTGCCTTTTACTGCCCCCTCTCTTAGAGTTCTGGGAGGCACTATGGAATTCCGTGATGTAGCCTGAACCCCTCTCTGCAGCTTGAACCCCTCTCTGTAATATGAATCTCACATAATCTAGAGAATACCCAGAGATGGGAAGGTGACTAGGAAAGTGGATGACCTCATGATCATGTCTTCTTGGGATAGATTGAAGAAAATAGGAATTTTTAGCTTAGTAAAGAGGAAACAGAAGAAAATGGAACTGCCTTCAAGTATTCAAAGGGCCATCACATAGAAGAGGGGTTAGATTTGTTCTGTTTAGTCTTATGGGAGGAGAACAAAGAGCAATGGTTTGAAGTTTCAAAAAGAAAAACAGACTTAGTGTAAATAAAAATTTCTAATAATCAGAGCTATCCTAAAGTAGAATGGGCCATTATGGAAGATAATAAGCGCTCCCTTTCAAGCAAAGATTATTTAATCATGCGTTGGGTATGCTGTGAGGATTTTTGCTCTGGTCTGCAGGCTCCTTCTGAGGCCTCTTTCAGATGTAAGATACTGTGATTCTGGGGCTCTTTTAATACTAGGATCATGAATGATTTCAATTATTAATTGATCAATAATTATTCATCAAGAGTCTATTATGTGTTAAGTACTATGTTAGGCACTGGGAAAACAACTTCAAAATGGGAATCGTACCCAATAACGTGTGATTCTTCCCATCCCCTCCAAAAAACCCTTAATGTTAAAAGAGACATAGATTAAGAACGTATATCTCTATGTATTCATTTCAGAATCAGTTGGTTAAAACAAAGGCCCAATTAGATATTATATTAGAATGAAGGGTAGATAATAATTGATATTTATACTATGCTTTAAAAGTTTGTAAAGCACTTTAAAGTAGAAATATTTGGACCAGGACTTCCACAAAACTCCAGTCTCACATGGGCTGCTCCAAACTCAGGTTCTGATAAAATTTAAAAAAAAAGAACAATTTGCCCTTCAGCCAGATATAATTGGTATTTTCACTTTGGGAAATATTCAAATAAATCTCATGTCTAGATTTCTAAAAATATAAGTAATTCTGGTCTCCAGTTCCCATAGAAGCATGAAAAGTACTAGAAATATATGTTGAGTATAGGGCATTTTTTATTCCCTCCTTTCCTTAGACAAAATTGTTCAGTTACTTTTCAGTCATTTCCAATTTTTTGTGACCCCATTTGGGGTTTTCTTGGCAAAGATACTGATGTAGTTTGCCATTTTCCCTTCTCCAACTTATTTTACAAATGAGAAAATTGAGGCAAACAGAGTTAAGTAACTTGCCCAGAGTCACACAGCTAGTAAGTGTCTGAAGTCATATTTGAACTCAGAGAAATGAGTCTCCCTGACTCCAGGCCTGGCACTTTATCCACTGTGCCAACTAGCAGCTGCCTATAGAAAAATACAGAAAACAAATAACAGAAACCCATGAGAACAGAAAACACATTCACAGTAGTAAATAAGTCTCCTCAGAAGTGAATTGAGTTTTTTTCTCCCAGACACCTATATAGACTCTGCCCACACTTATAATGCCATCTGCAATTTAGACTATCGCTCCACTCCAAAGGCAAATAAACTTTGTAGCTACAAGGGAGGCTTCCCATTAAATCTGCACTTCTAAATAACTCTTGGTAGTGGGAAAATGGGGAGCCACAAAACATAGATATTCCACTTTTTCATAAAGGTCTTTAGATTGTTACTAATTTTTTTTTATAGGCAATGGGGGTCAAGTGACTTGCCCAGGGTCACACAGCTGAGAAGTGGCTGAGACCAGATTTGAACCTAGGACCTCCCGTCTCTAGGCCTGGCTCTCAATCCACTGAGCTACCCAGCTGCCCCCCGTTACTAATTTTTTGACGGAAGGAACCAAATGAATCAAGGGAATTTCTAATTCAACAATAAACATAAACCCATCAAAATGAGACTGATAATTTAGAACATAATTAACAATAACCCTAAATAAATGACATGTAGAGACACCTAAAAAGAAGATGGAAATGGAGTACAAATCGATAGCTGTTTTAGGTCCAGTGGGACCTTCCGTGCAGCCAATGGGATTGTTAGAGTTTTTGGTTAAGGAAGTTGAACACCTGTAGATAATGTTGAGATTTACAATGACCACCATGTTTTTCACGACTTCAGATGTGTAATTGATATCATCATGTTTTTATTCTCGATGGGTGTGGGAATAACTCTAGGGAGGGAGAAAATTTGGAACTCAAATAAATTTTTAATTAATGTGAAAATAAACAGACAAAGCACCCTGTGACAAGACCTGTGTAACTAAGGTGGAGAAAAAGTATAGATTATGAGACTTAAGGAGACAGAGTAATTGGGAGGTTATGGGGGAAGCACTGATAAGGATGAGCAAAGGAATATTTCTTTGCTCACCAGGAAGAAGTTATAGGAGGGAAAGCCAGTGCCAAGAAACCTCAAAAGACTTGTGTCTTTAGGACCCACCCCATTTACATTCTAGGGAGATCCTGTGTCGCATTCTAATGCCAGCTGTTCTCGCCACCATAGAAATAGAAACAACATTGTACGTTCTGTGTTCCAGGCTTTATGGACCAGATCTGAAGGTCAGGCATTCAATTTATAAAGACATGACTCAGTGTGGAAATTAAGGACATCCAATCTTATAAACAACGAGAGTCACCTCCTCGATCCTTCAGTATGATTCCTTGGGGGGGGGGGGGTCTTCTTTTTCTGGTTAAAGACAAGTCAAAAAAGTGTTATGTGTTTAAAAATGCAGTAATGACGGCATATAATAATGAGTATCTGGCATATATGTAAATTCACCTTAGTTATTGACTCTCCCTTACATATATCTTTATATATAAATGCAAAAGTATACAAACATCTTAATATATAACATTAGACCTGGCGCATCATAGAAATGATTATTTGCTGCAAAATGATACATAACTATTCTTCATCTGCAACTTCCACTCATGCCCTCCTTTATATTTCCACAGGGAATCCATCCATCCAAAGTAATTTTCTGATTTAAAAAAAAAAAAAAGCACTCATGAGAAAATATAAAAGAACAGCTTAATTTATATATGTATCTGTACACGGGTATATTTATTCCAAATATAAAAACTTAGCATTGTAATAATGTTAAATTTAACTTGAACAAGTACAAGTATACAAAAAAAGTTCAAAGCATGGAGAAAAGAAATTTTATTATTCAATACTTAAGTGCTAGGGCAGCTTGTGGCTTAGAGGTTAGAGTGCTTGGCCTGGAGAAAAGAAATCATGGCTTCAAATTCGACCTCAGATACCTTCTAGCCATATGACCCTGGGCAAGTCACTTAACCCCAACTGCCTAGCCCTTATTGCTCTTCCACTTTGAAACCAATACTTAGCTTTGATTCTAAAATGGAAAGAAAGAGTTTTTAAAAAACATTTTAAATGCCTCAAAATTAAAGAATAAATGGAAATAATGGAAATAATAATAATAAATAAATGGAAAGAATAAATGAAAACTTTGACCAGAATAATAATGATAATTTAAAAAATCTAAATGGAATAATCAGTGAGATCTCTCTGGAATGTATCTAAATAATGTTCTCAGACTTCTAAGCTCTACTCTAACTGAAAGATTTTCATAGCTAATTTGTAATCCTCTGAAAATAGTGGCTGACCAAATAGCTACAGCATCATTCTGCATAGTGACATTGTTATAGTCATTGTATACATACACACACACACACACGTAGGGGCTTTTCCTCCATCTTCCACTACCACAAGTAACTATTAAACATCAGACATTTGAGGTGGGGAAAGTACATTTTTTTCAAATATATAAGGTTCCAATTTGCTAAATATTCAGGAAATTTTTAGCTTAAATATTAGAGACAATGAAAAAATTCAGTGTACAGAAGCCCAAAAATATTCAATTAGATGCATAAATATATGAAAAGAAACTTTAGTGAAGGGCTTTGTTAGTTTTCAATAAAAACGGTCTTGTTTAGAAGTTTAGAAGAAAAGTTCTTCTCCTTTCTTCCCCCTCCCCCACCACAGGAGGAAGGGAGGCAGCAGGTTCTAGTTACTTTAAAAATATTTCATTTCTTCTTACCAGATATTTTCTTATATTCATCTTTACCCTCCCTGATGCCATATAGAGTCTTTTGATGTAGTAAAGCTGATGGAAGGAAGGAAGGAAGGAAGGAAGGAAGGAAGGAAGGAAGGAAGGAAGGAAGGAAGGAAGGAAGGAAGGAAGGAAGGAAGGAAGGAAGAAAGG
>NC_058134.1:194065777-194080824 GCF_016433145.1 Gracilinanus agilis
AAGGAAAGGGAAGGGAAGGGAAGGGAAGGGAAGGAAAGGGAAGAGAAGGGAAGGGAAGGGAAGGGAAGGGAAGGGAAGGAAAGGAAAGGGAAGGGAAGGGAAGGGAAGAAAAAGAGGTGCATGGCAGGGTAAACAAAAATTATAATTGATTTAATTAATTTTATGAAAAGGTTCTAAAATGTTTTTTCTACTTGCATTCTAGAATACTAATAATGTAGCAATTTAAAAACATTTCACTTTTTTAAAAAAATGAGCACAAAGATATTTATTCATACTATGAAAACTTACCTTTTGTACAAAATACATTGTATCTTGTCACAAGTTTCTTGCAGGCAAATGACAAATACTTCAATACCATTTAAATGACCTTCCTCCATTGTTTTTCTCATCTGAAAGTAGCTGAAATTATTGTTATATACCTACACAAGAGACAGCAAAATATAATGGAATGATCACTGGATGTAGAATCAAAGAAAAATTCCTAATTTCAAATCTTGGCTTTATGACCTTACATGAAGTAAATTGGGTTACTTGGCTTCACTATAGTTCAGTTTCCTCATTTGTAAAATGTGGGAATTAGATCAGCTGATCTCTAAGGTCTCTTTCAGTTGTAAGACAATGAGCCTATTAAGCAATTTTGGTAAAACTACAAGTCAACACCTGCAAATATGCTAAATTAATGCTTGTTCAATGAATAAATTAATTTTAAATTCCAAATGGTTTCTGTTTTACCTAGATATAAATTAAACTCAATGCTAACTAGCAAATAATTAAAGTGATCATTTGTATTTTGTAGTACAATGAATTCTTGTTCTGTTTACTCAAAAGAGCCAGGGAATATATAGTAAACTGGACATTTTGGTTAACTAAGAATTGTCACCTATAGATAAAGGTTCTTAGGAAATGTATCAAGCTTACCTACTGAATGAAAAGCAATTTATTTTCATGATGACAAATCATTACAATTTAAAAGTGTTCTACTGGTAATTTAAGAAATTGTAAGTTTAGAAACAAAAGAGAGGCCTTTTAAAATTTGTTTAAACTTGTTTGTTTTTCTTTACATTTTAAAAAATCCTTACCTTAAGTATTAATTGCAAGACAGAAGAGCAGTAAGGGGTAGGCTATTGTGGTTAAATGAATTGTCCAGGGTCACACAGCTACATGCTGATATTAGTAATATAGATCATCATCTCAGCATCTTAGCAAATCATTTACCCTGTGGCCTACTTAGTGATAAGCTTCTCTGAATTTTGCTAGCCTGAACCTCAGGCAACCAACATAGCACATTAATCAATCAATAAACATTTATTAACTGCCTACTTAATACAGGAGCAGGTGGCTTAGTGGATACAGCACTGTAGAAGACAGTGAAGACAGTGAAGACAGTGAAGACAGTGAAGACCTTAGTTCAAATACAGTTGAAGATACTTCCTAGCTGTGTGACCATAGGCAAGTCACTTAATCCTATTTGGCTCAGTTACTTCATCTGTAAAATGAGTTGGTGAAGGAAATGGTAACTCATTCCAGTATCTTTGCCAAGAAAACTCCAAATAGGGTCATGAAGAGTCGGACATGACCAAAAAGACAGAACAACAACAAAAATAAAAGGTTAATTGGAAAGATACTAGAGGCAGAGTGACTAGCTAGGATGCTATTATCATAACTCAGGTGAAAGGTGATGAGAACCCAAACTTGGATGATAGTAGTGTGAATAGAAAAAAACTAAGAAGGATAAGAAAAACTGAAGGTATAATTATAATTACCAAGGCTCAGCAATTGTTTGGGTGTGTGGGTATGAGGGAGAATAAAGAATCAAAGATGACAAAAAGTCTAGGTAGAGGAGGGTAGTAGAGAACAGGAATAAGGAATTTGAGAGGATGAGCAGTTATTGGGGGAAATGATGGATTCAGCTTGGGACATGTTGAACTTGAGGCACTAATGGAAACATTCAACATGGACTTGGGATGACAGTGACCTATTTCTCCTCAAACTTTTCTAAAGAACTTTATCCAGGTGTTTCTTTTGCCCCATTTTATACCCTGCCTTCAACCAATCTTATTCGTTTGTATCTATGTTATATCCTCTTGTAGATTGTCAGCCTCTTGCAGTAAGGAATATCTTTGTAAATTCCTATCTTTGTAAAGCCAGGGGTGAGAACAATGCCCTTCTTATAATAGATACTTAGAGGTTTTTTAAATTGAATTAATTAACATCTCCAAAGAATAAGACTCTAAAGGCACATATTTCATGTTAAATCTATTATGCCTAATTTAATCTTCATTTGATTACTCAGGAGGTCATTCTGTACCTTGCAGCAGCACCTCAGAGTAATCACCATGAACATTAGATTTTTTTTTTCCTCTTAAAATCATCATTTATTCTGTCAGGGTAAGATAAAAAGTCACACACTGGTCTAGACCACTGTAAAAAGGAATTCTTTATTTCTTTTTTAATTTAATGGAGGACCTGGAGGTTCTTTTGCCATAGAGATGTGTAGGGATTAACCAGACCAAAGTGACAGGAAGTAGAAACCAAAGAGACAGAAAGGAGAAACCATAGAGACAAGAAGTGAGGCAAGAAAAGGTGATAAAAGAGGCCAGTGTGAGTTGGTCTGTAGGTCAGTTGCTGATAGTTAGGACTGGCAGTTGTGGGGAAGTTGGCTTCTGAGAGTGTGTTGGGTTGGAGGCTGGTACTTAGTTGCTGGAATATAAAAGGTGAGCCTGAGCTTACTGAGAGGACTTTTTGGCTTTAGCCTTTAGAGGGCTTTTTGGCTTTGGCTTTGGGTGGTTAGTTTTTTTTATTTCTTAAACTTTTTGCAAGGTGGCTGGTCTTTGTTGACAGACCTAATTGTGGTTGGATTAAACATTGATTGGGCTGAATTGGGTTGAACTTTGTGGGGTGGTTGTTATTATCAGTAATTATAGGCAGATATAGGTAGATAAAGGCACTTTTAGGAAGTAATTATAAGTAGTTATAGGATAACTAATATAGTTATTAGGAAATTTCTTTCTCTACCTCTTTCCTATGCTTCTCTCCCTTACTATATTCATTTTACTATATTCTTTTGTTATCTCTATTTTAATTAAACTAAATTGTTAAATTATTAAAAGCTGCTCTCTTATTTTGTCAAAACTACTAATTTAACCTTTACACCATATAATAAATCTGACTCTTATTGAAATAAACAAACAAATTAGAGAAGGCAAAGAGCTAGATGCAAGAATTGTCATGCAGCTAGAGATCATAGAAGGAACAGCTTTGCCAAAGAAGGAGGGAGAAAGTAAACAAAAGGCCATGGACAATAACACCACAGAACAACAGGCTGTAGGGACTGAAGCAGCTCCTGTCACTATTCTACCTATTATAGACAGGACTGTAGTGCAACCAGACTCAGGCATGATACATGTAAAGGGCTACAAACCATTCATAGTGGAAAGGTAACCCCATAGGGGGTGATTTGGAGATTTTAAAGAGATTTCCCCAATTCTACATGAACCCACATAAATCAATAAAAGAACATAAAAGGGCTGTCAGGTTATATAATCCCACTTTTGAGGACGTTGAGTTGCTATTATCTGAGCTTTACACCCCTAGTGAGAAGGCAAAATTCATTGCTGAGACTAGGAGCAACCCCAGCCTAGCCTCTTGGCCTGAACATCATCAAGATCTCGAGCTATCCTCCCATGCTAACATGGCATACCTAAAACATTGTAGAGAAGATTTGGGTGAGGTGATGCATCTTCATGCATGGTGCTCCAGTGCATGGGGATCCTTTGAGAAGCTTAGGCAAGGGGAAGAAGAACACCCAAGCCAATTTTTAGACAGGCTCTTGGAGGTAGGAGAAACCATCTTGGGCTTTAGGGACATGACTGAAGAAGATAATATCTAGCATGTTAGGCGTCAGTTCGTGAAGGGTAGTGCAACTCACATCCAATCTTATTTCAAGTTGCATTGCCCACAGTGGGAGACCATGCCCTTTGAGGAACTGAGAAAAACTGCAGCTTATGTTCATGAATCCAGGGATACTGAGCCTAAACAATCTAAGGCCTCAGAGAAAGATAAGGAAATTGCTGAGTTAAAAAAGCAGCTGAAAGAGGCACAGAAGGCAAAAGAGATAGAGGAGATAAAGAACTTGGCTCTGATGTCCTGCAATCAGAGGAGCCAGAGTAGGCCTAGGCAATCCTCCTACAATAGTAACAACAACAACTCTGTCAAATGATGTTTCCTTTGTCAGAAATTTGGACATATTGTTAGGACTGTAGATACAAGTCACAAATAAATTTTGGCAACAAGAATAACAACAATAGGAGTAATACCTATTATAACTCCAGGTACAACAATAATAACAGTAACAACAGGGACAATAACACCAGATACAGAAACAAAAGCCAGATGTTGTGATCATACCTGTGCTAGCTTTAGTAATTCCCCTAGTTTATCTAAGATGGAGGAATATGTGTCCCAAGGAGTCATGTGCCCTGTACATGTCATCATCATTACTATGCCAAGTGGTGGAAACATCTCCTTCCAGGTCATCAGTTTCATCAACCCAGCTGACTGTTTTGGGCACAGAGGTGCTTCCTCCCCAACTAGTGCCACCATCCTCAGCAAGGAAGTCTCTCAAGGTGAGGGTCTTCCCCTTCTTATTCTTCTTTTTACTGAAGTCGCCATATTGGGAGAGGAAGAGAGAAAGCAAAGATGAACATCAGTTTTAATTGTACATCATTAGTCAAAAACACATTTGTTATTGGAGCTTTCTGGTTATGAAGTACCTTGGCCATAACTGTTGGGAAAGGAATGAATGAAAAGCAATACATTCTTATCTGTGCATATTTGCATAGTCATCAGAATATTTCACAGACTTCTTTGAGAAACTGGAGTTCCTGCCATCACAGGCTTAGGAATATGCATTCATTTATAATGAATCAAAACTATAAACCATTTGTTTCTAAAAATAAATTTAAAGCTTTGAGCTCACTCACCATAATTCTAATAATACACATAATCATTTAATTAATATTAGATATCAAGCATCACTTTTCTAAGTTCAAGGTCTTGTGATAACATAACAAGTAGTAAATGCTAGAATGAATATCATAAAACTAGTTATCTGTTAGAGGGGAAAAGGTTCTTTATTTGTAATCAAGGTTAACTTAAGAGATTCTATTCATGACTAGTTTTGATCAGTACTGCAGTGGATGTAAAACAAGAATTCTTAAAGGTTATTTGGGCTAAAAAGGCCCATAAAAAAGATAATTATGAGATATTTCAAAATACTTTGAGCTAGATGTCCATAGGTATTTTTCTGCTTCAAGTCTCTCCCCTCTCTAGTCTTACCCTTTTCTCACAGATGTCAGAGTGAATTTCCCTGGGGCATTTCTCACAGATGTCAGAGTGAATTTCCCTGGGGCATGGATTTGACAAGGTTACCCCACTGCTCAGGGAACTTTCATGTCACTATATTGACTCTAGGATATGACACAAGTTCATGTATTTGGTATCTTACACAAATTGAAATCCAGCCTCTATTTCCAGATTTATTATACATTGCTCCTCTTTATGCACAGTAAAATCCAGTTAAAATAGTCTTCTTGCTGTTTTTTCTGTTAACATTCCATTTCCCATTTCCATATTTTTTTCCAGACTATCCCCCCTCATATCCATAATGCACTCTGCCTCTTAGAAGTCCCTCCTTCTTTTAGTTTAAGCACACACACACACACACACACACACACACACACACACACACACACACACATCTGGAAAAATCACCCTAGGCTCAAGGGTTCAAAGTTGTAATAAAGATCAGTTTCCCTGACAACTTCTTTCTTCCCATCCACAACATTGGTTGACTTTCCCCAAAAGAAAGCTGCCCTTGGGACATTATTAGTTTCAGCCTGCTGGTAATTTAGTGGCATAAAAATTCCAAACACAAGGAGTCTAGACTTCTCAGACCTGGGGTGGACCTATGATACTCAGGTTACCAGACCTGATGACCAGACACACAACTTCCAGATGGAGAAAAGGGGTAGGGGGGACAAGGAGGAGAGAAATGGAGGAACCTATCTAGAGAATCTGAGATGTAGCTATATCCTCATATATCCTTGCCCTATTAGGAGAAAGTATACCTCCTTTTGAAAATGTTCCATGCTTGATGAGTGCCTCATTTCATCCCCAAATTGAACTTGAACTAAGAGGTTCAAGTTAGTTCAAGTAGGGTTAGAGTCCTCCCTCTGATATTTGATGTAGTTTTGGCAGGTCAAGACAAAATTAGATGGCTTCATGGCTTAACCTGTGGTTGACTTGGGAAAAAAGATTTGCAAATATGGGGGAGGAGAGCCCTGCAAAAATGGAAGAAGATGCAGTGGTCAGATGGCTAGACATTGCATTGTTTCCTGTCACAAGAGCCTTTCTGATCGTGTATTGGGGAGGAGATTCCACTCTTATGGGACAGGCAGCAGACTCCCATTCAAGTTTGTGATTAGCTCAGTGGGTGCTGGATAAGGCTGACCAAGAGGGTACTAATGGTGCCAAATCCATCATTTTTTGGTCACTGTTAACTGACCTGCATAAATAGGAATGCCAGCCTAAGACTGAAAATAAACCACATCAAAAGTATTCAGCAGCTCAAGACAAGAGATCTCTTGTTTCAAGGACTCTGCAATGAAAACTGGAGACATCTAATGGAGCTTGTGACTCTTATTGAACTAGGAGTCCTGAGATAGGTGAAGCTCCCAACTTCATAAGAAAGCCCCAAGCTTATCTTAGCACTGCTGGGAGACTTTCTAGCCTGAAGAAGAATGCAGTGAGTGGACCTTCTCCACCTAGGTCTTGAAGTGGTTGTAAGAGAAGTTCTAAACCAAAGCTTCAGCTATGAAACAATGGCTCCTGATGTCTAGTGGAGCTCCAGTCAAGAAGTTCTTTTCCCTTTGCAGTCAGCTGAGAATACCAGGATCTATAAGGGATGAGGGCTTAAAGAGGTAAAGCCCATTAGGTATTGGAAGAAAGAAGCTCTGTAATCACAAGACCAGCAGAGACACTGGGACTTTCCACAAGAGCAAGGGAACATAGATTTGTGAGCCACTTTGGTCATTATGTGCTTCTTTATCACACATGTCATATATGTGTTCTCTACTCATATGTGTTTCCTACATGATCCATTGCCTCCTCCCCCATCAAGGCACACTACACTTGAGAATGCACAGTCTATCTCAAGGGCAATGAGATCTTGCCTTTTGCCAATAGCTAAAGAATGAAGTCAAATCAATTCTAAGGCAGAAGAGTGGCAAGACCTAGGCAATGCGGGTTAAGTGAATGATTTGACCAAGGTCACATAGCTAGGAAGTGTTTGAGGTCAGATTTGAAACCATATCCTCTCCATTCCAGGCCTGGTGCTCTTCCACTATGCTACCTCGCTGGATCCTATATTGCTTTTGAAAAGCAATTGTTTGCCTCTTATTGGACCTTCTTGCTACTGAAAATATGACATACTTTTTGTCCAGAGTTGCCTATCATGGGTTGAATGATGTAAAATGGTCTAACAAGATGGGTAGAGCTTCTATGAGCAACTTCTGTTGCAAAATGGAAATGGTATATTTGAAATCATGCTTGCCTGGGTCACTCTAGCATTAGTGAGATCAAAGACTCTAGTCTAGACCCTGGAACTGCCTCCTCTGCTGCCCCTCAATCTGACTCCAGCTGGATAAAATGGCATTCTCCCATCTCAGATCAAGAAGTTTGCCCTTGTTAATCAGCAGTCACATAACTATACATCTGATTGCCCAAGTCAGGTGTTCAGCCTTCCAGAAGTCATATCTGTGACAAATCAGTGCTATCCTGAGAAGGGGATGGGATCTCTTGTCAAGTAAGCATTCAATAAAGATTTATCAAACTCCTAGTATATGCCAGGCACTCTACTAATTTCTGGGGATAGAATTTTAAAAAGAAAGACAGTCTTACCCTCAAGGAGCTTATTGGGAAGATAATACACAAAAGGAAGTTGAAAAAGGAAGAAGAGAGATGTTCCTAGGCAAGGAGGCATGATGGAATATAAACCAAGGAGTGACAGCTGCTGGAAAATGAAGTGATGGCTGGCTTGGGAGCCATCTTTAATTGAAAACTTTGAGAAGAGCTCTTCTATCCACTCTCCAGCCCTCCCCTCAGAGGAGCAGACAGTACTAAGAGACACTAATGAAGTGAGAATATCAAAGCTAATGCAATCTTATGTGATAACAGGTTTTACCACGATGAGGTTTTCTGGGAACATGATGGAATCCAGTCCAAGGAGTGCAAGCTGCTGGGAAATAAGGCTTGTCTAGTGGATTCTGGGATCCAGACTGTTGAAAATGAACCGCTTTGGGATATAACTCTGGCTAAGCCTTTCCGGCTTCTCTCATTCATTCTCCAGTGTGACATGCCTAGGGTGCAAGGTTCTTACCCCTCTGGAGGGGACTTTAAAGGAGACACATCTTAAGTATTAGCCCACTGTGCCAATCAAACTCTGCTGACAGCATTTCTTGCCTTTCAAGGGAAAATTAGCTTAAGCCATTGTTGTGAGCCATAAGGGGACTTCTATAAGCCATGTTGTGAAGGGAAGAGACCCCTAGTAGACAGTGGTCCCATTGTACTTGCCCAGTTAAAGCAGCAAGGTCTCCTGAGGGAGAGACAGGAACCCTACAGTCCTGGAATTTTCTATCTCATTTATGGCTAAAATCTCATATGGATATTGGGAGCTCCTTCAGAAAAGAACATCTTACTATTTTATTTCTTATATCGCTACTGTATCAGCATGATGTTTTATACATACAAACATAGGAAACTCTTGATAAGTTTCCTATACTTGTTAAGTTGTTCAGTTAAGTAAACTTGATAATTTTACATCAGTTCATTCATGATTAGATAAATAGATGAGTAGGTAGGTGGAGAGATGGCAGATCTTCTGTGATATACCACATGAAGAATTATACTTCCCTGCCCAAATGATTATGGGAGGAAAGAGGATAAATGGTATCTAGGTAGGCACTATTGATGCATTAACTGTAAAACATACTGGAACTTTGCTAACTGATGTGAAAGTCTCCTCTCATCTAAGCCCTTTAGATCCATTTCCCTTCCATTACACCACTTAAAACCTTCCTAATGCAGATATTCTGTGGCCCTGTGATTCTGTAATTGAATTAATAAATAAAATAAAGGACTTTTTTTAGACCAACAAAATCAAAACTCCATTAGGTGATTAAACTAAAAAGAAGAGAGAAGAAAAGTATATTACAAAAATTAAAAACACAAAGGAGAAAATAATTAGAAATGGTGATAGCATATGAGAGGCACACAGAAAAAAGCTGCAGGTCCTCTTTCAGTTCTGCTCTTGGAAGTACATGATGCTATGAAAACATACAGGATAAGTATCCCTGCACTTTTTCAATATCAATGACAGACTCTTAGCTTTCTTTTCTTTCATTTGGATAACCCAGCCCAAGTGACTTGTACTTATTGACAAGGAATTGCTCTCTCTTAACATCCTCTCCCTTAACTTCATTTTCAATTCCTGGTTATTTAAGCCAGATTAAAATAAACACTTAAATAATTGTAATGGAATACTATTGTACTATAAGTAATAACAGGTGGGATAATTTCAGAAAAACCTGGGAAGACTTATATGAGCTGATGCAGAGTGAGGTGAGCAGAACCAGGAGAACATTATATATACTAACATCAAATATGTATGATAATCAACTGTGAATGAACTTGGTTATTCTGACTACTGCAATGATCTAAGACAATTCCAAAAGACTTATGATTTAAAAAAATGCTTTCTGCTTCCAGAGAGAGAACTGGTGGGGTCTAAGGGCAGACTGAACCATAATATTTTCATTTTCTTTATTTTTCTTGCCTTTTTTTTGCAACATGGCTAATATGGAAACATGTTTTGCATGATTTCACATGTATAATTGATATCACATTTCATACGACCTTCTCAATGGGTGGAGAAGAGGTAGGAGGCAAGAAGAGGATTCAAAACTCAAATAACATTTTTAAAGAGTTTTTAAAATACACAAATAATAGTAATTTAAAAATAAAAGAATGAACACTACTGCTTCTGATGTCTGAGAGTCTTATAGAGGCAGAGATCTATAAATCTGAATTTCCTGAAGTGGAAGAAAAATCCAACTTTCTAGACTTGACAATTCACTTTAAGTAGCCATGACAACATAGTAATTACTACCATTAATGTGGTCACAATACCCAAAAGTCCAAAAGAAAACACTTTCTTGAAAAATGAAACACAAAGGAATGTTACACATGATGTCAGACATGGATAATTTGTCACTTGGTCACACTTTCCCCCTCTTGTTATAAAGGAAGGTTTAATGGGGAGGGAGAAAGGGGAAAAGCAGCATTCCTGGAAATTACTTGATGTAAAAAATTTTAAAACATCAATATTTTGGGGGCAGCTGGGTGGCTCAGTGGATTGAGAGCCAGGCCTAGAGACGGGAGGTCCTAGGTTCAAATCCGGCCTCAGACACTTCCCAGCTGTGTGACCCTGGGCAAGTCACTTGACCCCCATTGCCCACCCTTACCACTCTTCCACCTATGAGCTAATACACAGAAGTTAAGGGTTTAAAAAAAACAAAACAAAACAAAAAATATCAATACTTAAAAATAAAACAAAACGATCTCATACCTTAGTATCAATTCTGTGGCAGAAGAGTAGGAAGGGCTAGGCAAACAGGGCTAAGCGACTTGCCCAGGTTCATATAGTTAAGAAGTGTCTGAAGTCAGATCTGAACCTATATCCTCCTCACTCAGATCTAGCGCTCTTTTGCTGTGCTACCTAGTTGCCCCTCATCAATACAACTTTGTAAAAAAGAAAAGAAATCAATGGAGTGTCAAGAGTTCCTGTAGAAGCAAATAGCAGAAGTAGTCAAGTGTATGCCATGTGGCCTGACAGGGAGTTCACGGATCAAGTTTCAAAATGCAAAACTCTTATACAGAGGAAACAGCTTAATTTCTTAGACAGTATGATTCTAGAACCTAGAATTCTGGCCAGAGAAAGATGTATTGGGTAATGCTTGCCATCAGATTTGAGAATTGAGGATCAGACCTTCTAGAGAGAGCCAGAGATCTCCTAAGCATTGTCATGGCCTCAGAGAATAAAGGATCATTCACACAGTCTCTAATTAGAGACAGGAAAGGACAGAAGCTACAAGATGAAAGAGTAGAAGAACTGTACTATGCTCCCAACTCTTACAGTAAATGATTTAAATAGCAATGGTCAATGGGAAATATGCTTCTCATCCTGCCAGTTGCCCCAAGAATTTGTCTTCTGGAGATAGTAAAAAACCAAAGAGCACTAGGAGGGAATATGTAGGACCCTGTGAAAGCTAGGGATTCACCAAAATGTCAAAGGTTGCCTAGGTGACAAGTTACTTCCAAAAAGGGACTACTGTGAGTATGCTTTATGCGTTTTTAAAAATATCTGCTTATGGGTTCCTGTGAGCCCTTTAAGTGTGTCATGTGCTTTCTGTATTTATTAATGGAACCCTTGGAGTTCCAAGGGAGTCCCTTGCATCTTCTACATTTTCTATGGAAAGAAATAAAAGCTGCCTAAACTTGCTTTCTTCAGTGAATTTTTTTTCCAATCTTTTTTGCTTCAATTACCAAGATGTTGACTCCTTTTTCATGATTCTCCTGTATCATTCTCATTTCTTTTCCCAACTTTCCTTCTACCTCTCTTATTTGAATTTTAAAATCCTTTTTGAAATATTTATAGCTGCTCTCTTTGTGGTGTCAAAGAATTGGAAATTAAAGGGATATTCCTCAATTGGGGAATGGCTGACCAAAGTGTGATATATGATGGTAGTGATGGAATACTATTGTGTAAGAAATGATGAACGAGATGATTTCAGAAAGAGCTGGAGCAGAACCAGGAGGACAGTGAACACAGTAACAGCAATACTGTGGAATGATCAAATGAGATAGACTTTGCTACTAATAGCATTACAATGATCCAGGACAATTCTGAGGGACTTATGAAAAAGAATGCTATTCACCTCCACAGAAAGAACAGTTGGAGTATAAATGCAGATGGAAGCATACGATTTATCACTTTATTTGAGTATATGTTTTGGAGTTTTGGTTTTATAAGATTATTTGCTTATAAAAATGAATAATATGGAAATATGTTTTGTGTGATAATGTATGTATAACCCAGATTGGATTATATAATTTTAAAAAACTCACATAGAAATTTATTAAAAATTTTTAAAAATTGAAAAACTTTAAAAATCCTTTTTGAGCTCCTCCAGAAGTTCTTTTTTGGGCCTGACATCATTTCCTGTTTTCCTTTGAGGTTTCACATATAGTCCCAATTCCTATTATTGGGCACCTAGGTGACAGATGTAATTTTTAACTCAGGGTCTTCCAAACTCTAGGTTCAAATGACATGACACAAAGGGATCACTATACTACTTTATTTTATATACATATACAGTGGCACCTTAGTACTCGAGTACAACAAATATAGAACCCGTATACACGTGTTACCTTGAGTGTTCAGGAGACAGAGATCCTATTACTCCCATTTGGGGAAACACAGACATGAGTATCAGTTGTATTTGGATATTTTTTCAGAGTTAATTCTGGATACAATCTGGGGCATAATGAACCAAAGAGAGAAAATGATCCTTTTGGTGTCCGCCAGGCGACATTGGACCTAGTTCATTTGAATGACACTTGTTTCACACATTATTGAAATGTTCTGAAAGGGAGGAAGAAACAAACTTCCATGGAAAGGTTTTTGTTGAAATGGCCTCTAAGTGAAATCAAGGAAAGTATTGCAAAAGAGCCAAAATTCATTGAAGAAAATGATGATAAGTAAAGTAAAAAATAGCAATTAAGTTTAGCAATAAAGTTACATACCATAAATAATGTGTAAGGTCAATTTTGCATTTAAATGTAGCATTATGAGTGTAGAGAGTAAGTTATGTTAAGCGATAGTGCATGAAATGAAAATCTTCTCCACCAGCATCTTCACCTGACCTTGAAGGTAACATTTCATGAGCAAGTTTATTTCTTTACATTCTTTCTTATTATCTGTAAATATATCTATTTGTCATTTATAAAGTATATTTTCATATTTAAAAGCATATACAACAAAAAATTAGTGTGTTTTTTTGGGGTCTGAATGGATTAATTGCATTTCCATTAATTTAAATGAGGAGCTTCAACTTGATACATGAGCAAATTGAGTTATGAGCTTGGCCATGGAGCAAATTAAACTCGTGTGTCAAGGCACCACTGTGTGTGTCAATATATAGAGATAGATATAGAGATAGAGATAGATATAGGGATAAAGATAGAGATAGAGATAGAGATAGATAGATAAAACCCTTGCCTTTTGTCTTAGTATTAATACCAAGTATTAGTTCCAAGGCAGAAGAGCAGTAAAGGCTAGGCAATTTGGGGTTAAATGCCCAGGCTCACACAGCTAGGAAGTATCTGAGGTCAAATTTGAACCCAGGATCTCCCATCTCCAAGCCTGAAGCTCTAACCACTAAGTCATCTAACTGCCCCTCTCAGTAGACTACTTTTGAGGATTTTTCTCTTTTTCTGACCAGTTGACTCCACTTAGATAATTTGAGAACTTCAGTATCTGATCCCACCCAGGATATGGTCAACAATTGTCTTTGACAAGCACATGTCTAAGAAGGCTCAAAGAACAAACAGCTTTATGGATAAACCAAAAAATATAAACAGGGCTCTCACAAACTGGCTAGAAATAATAGCAGGCAGCTATCGGCAATCCTCTGGAAAGACATCAATTGCCTTTGTGTAATGGCTTTGAAGACCATTTCTCTTTCTGAAGTTCTTGTGGCTGCTTCTCATTGCTCTGTCCCTAGGTGGTTTCTCTGGCTGCCTGCCTGGCTCTTCGTTATGCCTGTGGTATTTTGTGCCTCCCAGAAGTCAGAGAGGTCATGATTCCCCAACAGAGCTTCCTATCATATTTTTATCTACCATCTCATACATTATTGCCCTATGATTCTCTAGGACAGTGATGGCAAACCTTTTAGAGACAGAGTGCTAAATCTCACTCCCACCCCATCTGACTGAGTGCCATGCCTGCCCCCTCCCAGATGGAGTGCTGTGTCCCAGCACCCCTTTACCTCACACAGGGGAGGAAGAAAGCATTCCCATTGGGCTGCTGGGCAGAGGGGAGGGTGGTATGAAAAAATGTCATCAGGTATAATGGAGAGGGGGAAGAGAGCAGCTCTTCCCATGTCTCTCTGCCTTTCTAGTAAGGGACTCTGGGGGAGGGCAGCCAAGTGCCCACAGAGAGCGCTCTGCATGCCATCTTTTCTATCACTGCTCCAGGAGATAGTGACAGTCTTCTGCTGCTACTCTCAGCTACCAGTGCCCTAGTCAGAGGCCAGTTCCATGGATATGGGGCATAATCAATCTTTAGGCAGTTCATTCGTAAAGACTAAGTTTTAAGACATTTTTCAGTAGTGTTGGATTCTTTCTGACTCCAATCGGGATTTTCTCAGCAAAGATGTTGGAGTAGCTTGCCATTTCTTTATCCAGATCATTTTATAGACAAGGAAACTAAAGCAAATAGGGTTAAGTGACTTGCCCAGGATCATACAACTAGGAAGTATCTGAGGCCAGATTTGAACTCAGGGAGATGTCTTTCTGACTCGAGGCCCAGCACTCAAACCATTGAGCTACCTAACTGCCCTTAAGCTTAATACGTTTATATTATCGTATATTATATGCATTATATAATATATATTATAAATAAACTTAATAAAAATCTGGAATTACATTAGGGACAAGATATCCAAAAACAAAACCAAAATAGTTTCTGCTCTTCAAGAGCTTACATTCTATTAGAGGAAACAATATGTACATAGGAAATAAGACAAAACTGATCTAAGGAAATTTCTTAGGGGAGGGCACCAACAATTTTACCTGCTAGAAAATGCAATGGGCCTCATAGGAAAGGGAAAGAAGAGGAAATAAGCACTAAGTGCCAAGCGCTATGCTAA
>NC_058134.1:194081214-194115635 GCF_016433145.1 Gracilinanus agilis
GCTCAGTGGATTGAGAGCCAGGCCTAGAGACGGGAGGTCCTAGGTTCAAATCCGGCCTCAGACACTTCCCAGCTGTGTGACCCTGGGCAAGTCACTTGACCCCCATTGCCCACCCTTACCACTCTTCCACCTATGAGCTAATACACAGAAGTTAAGGGTTTAAAAAAAACAAAACAAAACAAAAAATATCAATACTTAAAAATAAAACAAAACGATCTCATACCTTAGTATCAATTCTGTGGCAGAAGAGTAGGAAGGGCTAGGCAAACAGGGCTAAGCGACTTGCCCAGGTTCATATAGTTAAGAAGTGTCTGAAGTCAGATCTGAACCTATATCCTCCTCACTCAGATCTAGCGCTCTTTTGCTGTGCTACCTAGTTGCCCCTCATCAATACAACTTTGTAAAAAAGAAAAGAAATCAATGGAGTGTCAAGAGTTCCTGTAGAAGCAAATAGCAGAAGTAGTCAAGTGTATGCCATGTGGCCTGACAGGGAGTTCACGGATCAAGTTTCAAAATGCAAAACTCTTATACAGAGGAAACAGCTTAATTTCTTAGACAGTATGATTCTAGAACCTAGAATTCTGGCCAGAGAAAGATGTATTGGGTAATGCTTGCCATCAGATTTGAGAATTGAGGATCAGACCTTCTAGAGAGAGCCAGAGATCTCCTAAGCATTGTCATGGCCTCAGAGAATAAAGGATCATTCACACAGTCTCTAATTAGAGACAGGAAAGGACAGAAGCTACAAGATGAAAGAGTAGAAGAACTGTACTATGCTCCCAACTCTTACAGTAAATGATTTAAATAGCAATGGTCAATGGGAAATATGCTTCTCATCCTGCCAGTTGCCCCAAGAATTTGTCTTCTGGAGATAGTAAAAAACCAAAGAGCACTAGGAGGGAATATGTAGGACCCTGTGAAAGCTAGGGATTCACCAAAATGTCAAAGGTTGCCTAGGTGACAAGTTACTTCCAAAAAGGGACTACTGTGAGTATGCTTTATGCGTTTTTAAAAATATCTGCTTATGGGTTCCTGTGAGCCCTTTAAGTGTGTCATGTGCTTTCTGTATTTATTAATGGAACCCTTGGAGTTCCAAGGGAGTCCCTTGCATCTTCTACATTTTCTATGGAAAGAAATAAAAGCTGCCTAAACTTGCTTTCTTCAGTGAATTTTTTTTCCAATCTTTTTTGCTTCAATTACCAAGATGTTGACTCCTTTTTCATGATTCTCCTGTATCATTCTCATTTCTTTTCCCAACTTTCCTTCTACCTCTCTTATTTGAATTTTAAAATCCTTTTTGAAATATTTATAGCTGCTCTCTTTGTGGTGTCAAAGAATTGGAAATTAAAGGGATATTCCTCAATTGGGGAATGGCTGACCAAAGTGTGATATATGATGGTAGTGATGGAATACTATTGTGTAAGAAATGATGAACGAGATGATTTCAGAAAGAGCTGGAGCAGAACCAGGAGGACAGTGAACACAGTAACAGCAATACTGTGGAATGATCAAATGAGATAGACTTTGCTACTAATAGCATTACAATGATCCAGGACAATTCTGAGGGACTTATGAAAAAGAATGCTATTCACCTCCACAGAAAGAACAGTTGGAGTATAAATGCAGATGGAAGCATACGATTTATCACTTTATTTGAGTATATGTTTTGGAGTTTTGGTTTTATAAGATTATTTGCTTATAAAAATGAATAATATGGAAATATGTTTTGTGTGATAATGTATGTATAACCCAGATTGGATTATATAATTTTAAAAAACTCACATAGAAATTTATTAAAAATTTTTAAAAATTGAAAAACTTTAAAAATCCTTTTTGAGCTCCTCCAGAAGTTCTTTTTTGGGCCTGACATCATTTCCTGTTTTCCTTTGAGGTTTCACATATAGTCCCAATTCCTATTATTGGGCACCTAGGTGACAGATGTAATTTTTAACTCAGGGTCTTCCAAACTCTAGGTTCAAATGACATGACACAAAGGGATCACTATACTACTTTATTTTATATACATATACAGTGGCACCTTAGTACTCGAGTACAACAAATATAGAACCCGTATACACGTGTTACCTTGAGTGTTCAGGAGACAGAGATCCTATTACTCCCATTTGGGGAAACACAGACATGAGTATCAGTTGTATTTGGATATTTTTTCAGAGTTAATTCTGGATACAATCTGGGGCATAATGAACCAAAGAGAGAAAATGATCCTTTTGGTGTCCGCCAGGCGACATTGGACCTAGTTCATTTGAATGACACTTGTTTCACACATTATTGAAATGTTCTGAAAGGGAGGAAGAAACAAACTTCCATGGAAAGGTTTTTGTTGAAATGGCCTCTAAGTGAAATCAAGGAAAGTATTGCAAAAGAGCCAAAATTCATTGAAGAAAATGATGATAAGTAAAGTAAAAAATAGCAATTAAGTTTAGCAATAAAGTTACATACCATAAATAATGTGTAAGGTCAATTTTGCATTTAAATGTAGCATTATGAGTGTAGAGAGTAAGTTATGTTAAGCGATAGTGCATGAAATGAAAATCTTCTCCACCAGCATCTTCACCTGACCTTGAAGGTAACATTTCATGAGCAAGTTTATTTCTTTACATTCTTTCTTATTATCTGTAAATATATCTATTTGTCATTTATAAAGTATATTTTCATATTTAAAAGCATATACAACAAAAAATTAGTGTGTTTTTTTGGGGTCTGAATGGATTAATTGCATTTCCATTAATTTAAATGAGGAGCTTCAACTTGATACATGAGCAAATTGAGTTATGAGCTTGGCCATGGAGCAAATTAAACTCGTGTGTCAAGGCACCACTGTGTGTGTCAATATATAGAGATAGATATAGAGATAGAGATAGATATAGGGATAAAGATAGAGATAGAGATAGAGATAGATAAATAAAACCCTTGCCTTTTGTCTTAGTATTAATACCAAGTATTAGTTCCAAGGCAGAAGAGCAGTAAAGGCTAGGCAATTTGGGGTTAAATGCCCAGGCTCACACAGCTAGGAAGTATCTGAGGTCAAATTTGAACCCAGGATCTCCCATCTCCAAGCCTGAAGCTCTAACCACTAAGTCATCTAACTGCCCCTCTCAGTAGACTACTTTTGAGGATTTTTCTCTTTTTCTGACCAGTTGACTCCACTTAGATAATTTGAGAACTTCAGTATCTGATCCCACCCAGGATATGGTCAACAATTGTCTTTGACAAGCACATGTCTAAGAAGGCTCAAAGAACAAACAGCTTTATGGATAAACCAAAAAATATAAACAGGGCTCTCACAAACTGGCTAGAAATAATAGCAGGCAGCTATCGGCAATCCTCTGGAAAGACATCAATTGCCTCAGTCACTTAGCAGTCATGCTCTGGGGAGGCTCCCAACAGGACTTACCTGTGTAATGGCTTTGAAGACCATTTCTCTTTCTGAAGTTCTTGTGGCTGCTTCTCATTGCTCTGTCCCTAGGTGGTTTCTCTGGCTGCCTGCCTGGCTCTTCGTTATGCCTGTGGTATTTTGTGCCTCCCAGAAGTCAGAGAGGTCATGATTCCCCAACAGAGCTTCCTATCATATTTTTATCTACCATCTCATACATTATTGCTCTATGATTCTCTAGGACAGTGATGGCAAACCTTTTAGAGACAGAGTGCTAAATCTCACTCCCACCCCATCTGACTGAGTGCCATGCCTGCCCCCTCCCAGATGGAGTGCTGTGTCCCAGCACCCCTTTACCTCACACAGGGGAGGAAGAAAGCATTCCCATTGGGCTGCTGGGCAGAGGGGAGGGTGGTATGAAAAAATGTCATCAGGTATAATGGAGAGGGGGAAGAGAGCAGCTCTTCCCATGTCTCTCTGCCTTTCTAGTAAGGGACTCTGGGGGAGGGCAGCCAAGTGCCCACAGAGAGCGCTCTGCATGCCATCTTTTCTATCACTGCTCCAGGAGATAGTGACAGTCTTCTGCTGCTACTCTCAGCTACCAGTGCCCTAGTCAGAGGCCAGTTCCATGGATATGGGGCATAATCAATCTTTAGGCAGTTCATTCGTAAAGACTAAGTTTTAAGACATTTTTCAGTAGTGTTGGATTCTTTCTGACTCCAATCGGGATTTTCTCAGCAAAGATGTTGGAGTAGCTTGCCATTTCTTTATCCAGATCATTTTATAGACAAGGAAACTAAAGCAAATAGGGTTAAGTGACTTGCCCAGGATCATACAACTAGGAAGTATCTGAGGCCAGATTTGAACTCAGGGAGATGTCTTTCTGACTCGAGGCCCAGCACTCAAACCATTGAGCTACCTAACTGCCCTTAAGCTTAATACGTTTATATTATCGTATATTATATGCATTATATAATATATATTATAAATAAACTTAATAAAAATCTGGAATTACATTAGGGACAAGATATCCAAAAACAAAACCAAAATAGTTTCTGCTCTTCAAGAGCTTACATTCTATTAGAGGAAACAATATGTACATAGGAAATAAGACAAAACTGATCTAAGGAAATTTCTTAGGGGAGGGCACCAACAATTTTACCTGCTAGAAAATGCAATGGGCCTCATAGGAAAGGGAAAGAAGAGGAAATAAGCACTAAGTGCCAAGCGCTATGCTAAGTACTTTTTACACATATTATCTCAGTTGATCCCTGGGAGGTAGGTGCTATTATTAATCCTATCATACAACTAAAGAAAGTGAAGCAAACAGCCCATGTGATTTGTGTGTCTGAGGCTAGATTTAAACTCATGTTTTCCTGCCTCTGGATCCAGGGCTCTAACCTCTGTGCCAACAACTTCAAATAGAGCCTCTAAATAGATACAAAAAGCACACAAGTTCTTAAAGAACACAGAGAAGACCATAAGCAGGAGTTATAAGAGGAAAGATCATCCAGTAAAGGTCAGAGAAAGACATTAAAAGAAATTCTGGAATAACAGAGGCTTTTGCCTTCCCAGGGAATACAGTATATCCAAAATGTAACAGAGAACTTATGATTTGCTTTTCATGTAAGCACAAACAATACTAGAAGAAGGAACCTAGAAAAATATTACCAGAGATTACAAAGTCTTGAAAAGAATCTAAAGATCATAGGAACACAGATTGTATGTTCTTCCTGTATGTGCATTGAAGGCAAGGAACGTAAAAGAGAAAAATCTTTCTGGCAAATGAACTTCTGGCTAAAAAGGTGATATCTAAAAATAAGATTTATAGTTCCAAACCATAACATATAATATAGAGATGACAGATTCCTGGACTCATCTTAGGTCAGACATGTCAGAGGTCATTAGGGCCATCTTTTTCTCTAAACTAGAAATGGCTTGGATACAATGTTAGATAAAACTTTTTCACGAACTATCCTAAATTGCAAAGCACCATATTAGTCTTTTTCTTCAACATGCCTACATGTCTATTCTGCTTCTTAAAGCATGGGCCCCAGAATTGAACATAATACTCCAGATGTGGATTGAACCAAATCTGTATAGGTCAGAGTAGTGACCTCCTTTTTAATGGTACCTAATCAGTGCAGCTGAAGATTGCAATAGCCTTTTTTTTTTTTTTTTTTTTTTTTGTGGCTGCTACATCATATCACACCGATGACTCTTTGAGTTTACTAGCCAACAAATCTCCCAGATCTTCTACAGAGCTATGATCTAACTATGACCCTCAGTCATCCTACATTTTGTATCATGGATCTAGAATTGGAAGGGACCTTTTTTCTATATAAGGAAACTAAGGTGCAGGGTGATTCAGTGATTTACCCAAAGTCATGTGGATGATCAGCTTTAGAAGTGGGATATGAACCAGGTCTACTGACTCCAAAGCCAGTGTGGAAAGCTGATTTGAGAAACTGATTTTTTTTAATACAACTATAAGACCTTTCATTTATCCCAATCAGCTTTATTTTTCCTGATACCAGCCTCCTTCAGTGTGAAGAGCCTGCTCTTCGCTTGGTTGGGTCTCTGGAGGTGGGATGGCGTGGCAAAGAATGGAGTAAAAACAAGCCAGAGTGCAAGTCAAATTGCAGAGGCTGTTCCTTCTAGTGCCATCTGCTGATTTTCATTTTTATACCCTTTTTTCTTTATGATCTCATACAGGCTTTGATTTTCCCATACTTTCAAAATCACATATTAACTTTTGAAACATCACAAGATTGGCATTTACTAATTATCTTACTGTGGTTAAACAAAGAAGCAAGCTTGTCAAGAATTATTCATTATGGCCTGGCTTAGTTGGAACTTATTCTTTTCAGCCATCTGTACGTAAGGTACTAGAACATCAGTTCCTAGCTAAGCATAATAGTTAATTATATTTTAACTAATTATATCATGTATATAGTTACGTTATACTATTCATTCCCATCATAAATCAAGGAGATAGTTATGGTAGTTGATTACATCCAATAAGATACAATAATATCAATCTGGTCCAAATTTTGTTCCCATGCTGTTCTTTCTGCTATAGGGTTAATAAGAATGCAGTTCTGGTAGGATGATTCTGTGCTAATTTGTCATTGCCTTAATTTCCTTGTGTTTCACTGTTTCTTTGGTCTATAGGAGTTTGGGAACAAACTCAGGCCAGGTATTTTCTTGCTGGGAACTTTAGAAATTTGCATTAACTCACTAACTGCTGGTTTTTTGCTGGGCTGATTCTAGGGGAAATTTCTGTACTCTAGGGGGTTGTACAGGGGTTTATTTTTGGATAGTGGGTAGTCTATGGCTGTGATTGTTCTTGCCATGAACCTGTATTGTTTTTCTGTGTCTCCTTTGAGCCGGATAAGGATATTGATTACAATAATTTCAATGCAAGTGAATATCACTGTAAAAATAATCACATGGGGTAAACTGAGTGTGGAATTTCCATCCTCCTGACAACCTGCCATGCTGGATTGTCGGAGCTTGTGAGTAGCTGTGCTAAACCTCACAGCCTCGATGGCTTCCGGCACCTCAGGCTAACCTGTTTTATTTCAATTCACTATGCCACTCTTCCCTACTTAAACTCCAATAGCTCCCTATTACCTTCAGGATCAAATGCTGTACAAAACCTGTTTGTCATTCAAAGCCCTTTATAATCTAAACCCTTCTTACATTTTCAGTCTTTTTACTCCTTACTCCCTAACATGCATTCTTTGATCCAGAGACACAGGCCTTCTGACTGTTTCAGGAACAAGACATTCTTGTCTCTGGGCTCTGGACGTTTTCTCTGGCTAGTCTTCATGCCTTAAATGCTCTCCCTCCTCATCTGTGCCTATTAATTTCCCTGGCTTCTTTTAAGTCCCAACTAACATCTCATCTTCTATAGGAAAACTTCCCTAACCCTTCTTAATTCTCGTCCCTCTTTGTAGAGGCTTCTCTAATCCTTCCTGAGTTCTCTGCTAAATTTGTCTCATCCGGGCTCTCAGGATCTTCTCCTTTCCATAACCTGACTCTAAATTGCCAGTGCTAGCTTATTCTAGCATACCAGTCACTTTTCTATCAGAGGTCCCTCTCCTCAAAGGTGTTTGAATAACTGCCTTTTTATATCTATAGTCTATCTGGAGTGTTCTCTACTCTCTCAACTATATTTCAAAGTCTCTAGAACTGTTTCTCCAACTGCTAAAGGGGTTATCTCCTGGGCAAGCAGCTGTGCTGCTTGATATCATGGCTGATGGAGAGAAATTTTCTCCACCCACCAAGAGTGATTCTTCTTAGTAGAAGGGACTTCCATTGCACCCTCCTGGACTGTACTAACTGCTGAACTGTCAAACAGTAGTCCTCAGGATTTAGTTTCCGGGGGCCATGGCCAATATCCAGTTCAGGAAATTATCTTTCTTCTTCTGGTTGTTTCAGAAGTATTCCCATTTTGTTATGGAGTAACTGGGAGTTAATACTTTGTTAAAAATCTATTCTAAGGCATGGAAAGTGGAGAATGGAACCCAAATTCCTCTTACTTTTTACTTCAAGCATTTTAAGAACTGTTGTGTGGAAGAGGGATTAAAACTGTTCTGTTTGGTCCCTGAGTGCACAATTGAGACCAGTGGATGAAAATTGTAAGGAGAATAATTTAGAATTGAATCCAGGAAAAACTTCTCACTAATTAGAACTTAGACTGAGAAGACCGTGTCCCAGGATGATCCTTTCCAACAGCTAGATGGGATACCTCCCCATTGGCCATAAACCAAGGATAAAAGTCAGCCAATCTTCCTGTTCCTATCTGAGGACAACCTGGGGTGGAAAGTGCAGGAGAAAATAGCAATTTGAATAGATAGCACTCATCTCAGTCTAAGAGCTCTAACGGTTGAATAGTTTTTAAGGCTTTAAATCTAGATTTGCCTCTTTACACTTTAAATACATTATTTGCCAGCAGTTAACTTGAATAGGACCTTTCCGGACTTTGTAAATTATTGTTGATAAACTCTGCATAGAACTTTTTAGGAACCGGGGGACGCGTATAATAATAATTTTGTGTTATATCTGATTGAACTGCGGATTGGGGGTTCCTCGTCATAAAGTAATGGGAAGTATAGCTCTGAAACAGCCAATCCGGAGAACAGACGCCAGATCAGATCGACTGGAGTGAGCCTCTGAAGAAGCCAATTACAGGAAAGATAACAGAGAAAACTACGGGAGAATGCTGCCTACCAAGAAGCCAAGGAATCGGAGCACCGAAGGTATCAGCTCACATCAGCTGATAGCAGGACTGCTTGATTTGGCGGCCTCAGCTGATTGGTGGAGAGCGAGACAATTTGAAAGAACTGATTGGGGGAAAGCTTTCCACTCTGAAAGAGCTGATTGGAGAAAGAGAGAATCATCTTCGGTTACGAAGAGGGACTACTGCCTGCTCTATAGAGTGAAATTTCCTTAAAGGCTTTCCTGTTTTGCGTTTTACTGTCCTCTCTCCCCACAAGACGGGAAAAACCCCGAATATCTTTGCAGATTCCAAGATTAAAGGGTACTCCTCACATTGTCACTCTGGGATGACAGCCCATTAAAAATCCCTAGATCTTTTTTTCACAGAAACATACTCCCTCAACTGCAATTTCCCTCTTCCATTTATGCAATAGATTTTTTAAAAGCCTGACTATTTTTGCTCAAGTTAAATTTCATCCTATTAGAAATTGCTCACTGTTCTAGCTTGTCAAATTTTCCATTATTTTTATGTCCTCTGAAAATTTGCTAAGTATGGTTATCTGTATTTTACCTAAGTCACTGTCAAAGAAGAGGAATAGCACAGAACCAGGGCGGAACACTCCATTAGAGACCTCTGTCCTAGCTGACTTTGATCCATCAGTAGATCATATCATTCAACCAATCTTGAATCAACATTAAAGCACAGTCATTTAGCCCACAGCAATTTATACGAACACAAGGGCAGTATTCATTCTTTATCAAATGCATTGCTGAGATCGAGTTATTCTCCTGATAATATCAGCTTGAAAATGCTGTCAAAAGAGGAAATGAAATTAGTCTGGCACAACCAGCTCTTGATGAAATCATGATGACTCTTGCTTCCTTTTTTCCCTAAGTATTCACCATCTATCACTTTAGAATCACATTCTAGAATCTTCCCAAGAATCTAGGTTAATATCATGGGCTCACAGTTTGGTCCCTCAGTAGTCCTATCAAACGCAGAAAGGAGGGCACAAAGGTGCAGGAGGGAAGAGAGAGTGAGCTTGGTGGGTTCGATGAGAGGAAAAGAAAAAGACTACGACTCCCAAAGTGCTGAGCGGCATCTACGTCATTCTTGACCCCAACGTTCCCCTTCACCCCAGTTTCCGCTTCCCTATTTTACAATTCACAGCCCTAAGAGCCGAGAGCCAGCTATCGGGCACGTGAGTCCGCGTGACAGCTGGAGGTGGGGAGGTGAAGGTTGGTTATTGATGGGAAAGGTGGGTGTAGGGGCGGGGCCTTCTAGATTGGCAGGAGAGGAGGGCGGTGCCTATATGAGGGTTCCATTAGTAATTGGTCGGAGTGGGAAGAGGGCGGGTTTAATTTCAGAAGCTAGGGATTGAACTCGCTTTTTGCCAATGAATGGTCAAATAGTGGGCTGTATTAGTTGGGGGCGGGAGGGAAGGGGCAGGGTTAAAAAAAAAAAAACTCGCTGTGGTTGCCTGCCGCGGGGCCTGGTGGGAGGCATCCTTGCCGGGCGGCAGGTTTGCGTTTCCTGTTTCCGGTTCCCAGAGTGGGGCAGTGTGAGGTGCTACTGGAAACCCTGGCCTCTGGGACGGGAACCGCCGCTGGGACCCTGGACTGTCCCTTCTTCGGGCCCAGTCTCCAGACGATATTCACTGGGAATTTCCAAGGAGGGGTGCTCTAATTAATATTCATGAGGGCTCATTAATAATTCAGGACGATCGGCGTTTCGCCCCTCCTCCCCAGTGGCACGTGAGTATGCTGAGGCCCCTTGGGAGAGGTACTGGAGACTGGGAAGAACGACCCTAAGAGGACCCTTTTGGAATCTGGATCCTTGGCATCCCTCTCTCCGCCAGGAGCTCGATCCGAACTCCCACGGAGGATGTAGTGGGAGGAGGGGGAGGCTGGGACTCGGACTAGGCCACGAGGAAGTTGCAGGGACGTGGTATGAATGGAAGGAGAACCTATAGGATTTGAGTAATATTTGGGGGAAATGGACTGGTGAAAAGAGGGAGACAGTAATCTAAGGAAGGTCCCCCCATCTTCTCTCCGTGGGCACTGACTGAATTATCATTGGAGGCTCTCCCTCGTGTGGGATTCACAAGGTAACTTGCGGTGAAGACGTCAAATAGAAGCCTAGGAAGAAACAGGAGTCTTTTGAGACAGATTACAAAGATGCACGGTGTAGCATCTTGCGTCAGTTGGCTCAAAGTTTCTCGAGGAGACAGTTTGAGTTATTTCTCCAGGGTTTCTCTTTGCCATCCCTTAAATGTTTTTGATATGCAACTATCCGGAAACGAGAAAAGAGATGAAGGCAGGGATTTCTTGCTTCAAGGAAGGCTCAAAGTCAACCATCAGACTTGCGCGGTTGAGATGGTATAAAAGTGGAAGTTACCGTTACCAAACCAGTCTTTCCATAGTGTAGGTTGAGTGTTTCTGATTGCCATAGACTTGAGAGGGGATCCATAAGAGGTCCTTACCCTTCTAGTTTACAAATTTTAAATGTTCTTTTAAAAGATAATTGCTTGTTTCTTGACCATCTCTATGCAGACCCCTCAGCTTCCTTTTGATAACTTTCTGATTTGGGGAGAGGCTTATTTTTAATCATCATCAGGTCAAGAAGTTCTTAGTTTTAAATGGAAAAAACAAACCCTACTAAAACCTACTATTTTCTTAATTTAAAACTCATTCCTTCATGTTTGATGAAAGCATCTGTTCCTGTGTCTAGAATGAATGTTTTCTTCACTTCAAACTCTGAAGAGTTCCTAGCTTCCCTCAAGGTTCACCTGTTGACCTAACCCCCTCATCTGTTAATGATCCCACCATAAAAAAGAAAAGAAAAGGAAAAACCTTGTATGTATTTCGTATATGCCTATATTCCTATTTATCTCTG
The DNA here is from genome assembly GCF_016433145.1 of Gracilinanus agilis. Taxonomy (NCBI): domain Eukaryota; kingdom Metazoa; phylum Chordata; class Mammalia; order Didelphimorphia; family Didelphidae; genus Gracilinanus; species Gracilinanus agilis. Next base: position 194,092,731 of record NC_058134.1, read on the forward strand.
ACCCTTAGCAGAATGCCTGGAATAATAGCTAACATTTATATAGTGCTTAGTATGTGCAAGCCACTGCACTAAGTGCTTTTTTGATGATTATTGATATCCTTAATCATAACACTAATGAGGCATAAATAAGAATAATAATCACTTTTTAATAATTTTTAAAACATATTTAGTCTATATTTTTGTGAATCCTCAACTTCTTAAATAGTGTGGTAACCAAAAATTACATGCAAAACTATTCTCTAATAAGAGACCAATTGTGGAGCAAATGAGAAAGAATTCCTTTTTTTTTTCCCTTCATGAAGTATTTGTAGTTAGAATGTCCCTAGCCCAATTTTTCATCTATTGCCTTTAAAACTGAGTGCAGTGTTACCTATTTAGCCTTCTATATATTCCTGGAGGTGGTTTCTGTGACGTAAAGACTAAGAGGGTAGATTCTTGGCCTGTTGGAAGAATGAGAAATCTATTTCTCTTATAGTTTGGGATTTGGTATTCATTGATTAGAAGATTGGGGGTGACCTCTCCTAATTGCTCAGCTCAATGGGATAGACTAAAGGTGGAATTCTGGGTTTAGTGCTTTAGGCTTTTTAAAGAAAAGTTCAACTATAACAGATAAGAGGCTTTAGACTTTAAACCTTATGCCTGAAATCCCTCTTTCCAAAACTGAAATGACTTTTTTCCGGGAGTTCAGAATTTTGATGCCTTTAATCTTTTCTCAATTCATTTTGTGTACCCTTTAGGTAGTACTATCAGGCAGTATTTTGGGGCCTGAGTCTTTTGTTCCATTTTCCACTAAGTCACTCTTAGCTTTGGAGAAGTCATTTTCCCCTTTGTATCTCTGAGTCAAATGGAGGATGTAGTTTTGTTATCTGTCACCTAATTTAGATCTTTGGAAGGATGGGTATTTTAGTTTTGGGGGGATCCTCAGACTATGGGTGAGTTATAACAATAAAGTGAAAAGTTGAATTTAGGGGTTGGTAGGAAAAGGTAGGTAGGACTAAGGATTATCTGGCAGAGTTTTGATGGCAGGATGCTGTAATTATAGAATTACCAGTTTACAAACGGTTACTTAAAATAACCTCTGGAATCAAAGTTGAAATCTTATACAAACCAGTAAGAACTAAGCAGGAAGGGAATGGACAGAAGGGGACAATAAATTTAGAAATGTATAGTAAATTCTAATTAATGAACGATATTTTTTTCCCCAGAGTAACTTGATAAAATGGGTCAAGTATGCAAACATTAAGGTGATTTGGCTGAGTGGTTCCCAGGAGCTCAGTGGCAAGAAGTGTACTGACCTAGTGAATTTCCTTCTTCCTATAATTTATAAAATTGAGTGCATTTTGGAGGGGGCAAGACATGAGACCTTAAAAGAAATGAGTGCTTATTATTTGTTAAGTGGAGCTTTATTCTTTTATGTCCTTTTTCCACTCCATGACTAAGACAGGCAATAGGATTTCTAGCTGGTCTGAGACATTAAGAATCAGGGGATTCTTATTTACTTCTATCTTGGGTTTGTTTGGACCTATATGATCCTTTTGGGGAATGTGGGTGGGAGGTTTACTTCTGCAAGATCTGTGACTAACTCTTGGTTTGGCATAAATCTTAAATCTACCTCTTTTCCAAATAGGCAGTAATGCTCCTACCTGCTTAGTTTTTCTGAAATGTTTAGTGTGGTTTGTTTTGTATTTAGCAGTTAAGAATTTCTGCTCTAACAATCCTGGTTTGAAAATGGCTTTTTTGGTGTCTTACCACTGAGGAGAGCTTTGCTTGTTCACCGTATTGGCTCCCTCCCCAAAGTATTATAACTAACTAACAAATGGAAACATTTTGTAGAGAAATGCAAAATAATGAGAGTAATTAGCACTGGCCTGGCACTTTAGAGACACTTGTAGAGACACATTATAGGGAGGTATAGAGTCTTCTATAAAATTGTGCCTGTGGGGCAGCTAGGTGGCCCAGTAGATTGAGTCAGGCCCAGTGATGGTTAGTCCTGGGTTCAATGTGGTCTGAGAGACTTCCTGGTTGTGTGACCCCCTGGGCAAGTCACTTAACCCCCATTGCCTAGCCCTTACTACCCTTTTGCCTTGGAACCAATACTTAGTATTGATTCTAAGACAGAAAGTAAGGGTTTTTAAAATAAATAAATTGTGCCTGAGTTTGGGAGAACTTAGCATTGTAGGTGATACAGAAAGGAAGTTTGGGTAATGTAGTTTTTAGGGATTCAAGATATTTCTAACTATACATTCCCCCCTGTGATCCTTTGGGAGTCTAGTCTCCCCAATGGATCATTTAAACATAACTAACTTACAATTTTAACTAGAGGTAGATACAACATTATATTTTCTAAAGGGAAAATCTGGGGATAAAATGGAAATAAAAGAGAAAAAGAACAAAACCAATGTGGCCAGTGATAGGTATTAAGCACAGTTGGCTTGAGAGGATATGTGTTAGACATATTGTATGTGCCAAGTCCAAAGGTTTTGATGCTTTGTGCATAATAACTAAAAGATCAGCCTGACAGTGTGTTGTGATGGTTGACTCTTTCTCCTCCTTTTTCTCCTCTTCCCTTCAGGATGTTCCCCTTTTACAGCTGCTGGAGGGCTGGGCTGCTATTTCTACTACTCCTGGCTGTGGCAGTGAAGGAGGCCTGGCAGGTGGAAGAGAAAACCTGTGACTTGATAGGAGAAAAGGATAAAGAGTCAGAAAAGGAGCGGGCCATACTGAAAAAATTGACTCCACTTTTTGGCCAAAGGTAAAGGGCAGAAACTTCCCAGGGTTTGGGGCAGTATTTGTTTTAAGGAATCTTTCCTTGCCATGTAAGGAATGCCATCTGTGTTCTTTGGGGACCAGCCACCCTATTTCATAATGAATAAAAGGAAGGGGAGGGAAATCAACCCGATTTTTACTATCAGCCTATATTCCTTACGTAATTCAGCTTGATTTATTTGCCTCCAAGAATAAACTCCAAGGACTAAGCCTGTACTCTCTAAAGTAAACTTTTGATGACAAACTGTATCTGACGTGGGCACTGAGCCTTAGCTTACATGGACATTGTTAGGTCCATCCTTTAACTGTTCCCTGCTACCTTGAATCTTGGGAATATGTGTGGAGTGGGGGCTAGGGAGGATAGGATAATCAGTTATTTATTTAAAGGTCCTTCTTAAGGAAAAAAGCAACTTTTCAGAACTCCATGCTCCAGAGCATGGGCACTTGGCATATATAAAGTGGCAGGGCTTGGGACAGATGCTCTGTGGAAAGCCTGGAAGCTCTGGCAGGTGTGTTTGTGTGTGTTTTAATTACCAGTTAACCTTTCAGAGCCTCAGATATCATATTTCTGCAGATGGTATTAACTACTATGTGTGACCATAATTATCTCTGCCAAAAAGGTGGGATGATCTTGGATAATGAACACAAACCACAGTAGATGTGGTTAGGTTAAGTTCTGCTGTAAGTGGACATAACTGTTCTGACTTAACCCCCTTCTTCATTTCCCTCTTTTGTCTTACAGCTTTGAGAGTACTGTGGGCCATGATTCAGAATCCTATACCTACAAATTTAGGGTGTGCCGAGAAGTTGGCAGCAACAACTCTGGGGCTGGACTGGTGCAGGTCAACTTGAAGACTAAAAAGGAGACGATAGTAGGGAGAATTAATGAAACCCATGTCTTCAATGGCAGTAAGACCCTTTCTCACTTGTACTGTCATCAGATAAATTCAGTCAACTGATTTCAACTCAGTTTCCCAGATTTCTTTGCCCTTTCAGATGTATTTTATGATCTGCCACCTGGTCTCCCTTCCAAGTTTATAGTTTTTTCTTTTTTTTCCCCTTTATAGTTTTCTTTATATATTTGTTGCTTAAGGAGTATCTGTTGGCATGATTATTTCACTAAGGGTTAAAGATGGAAAGAACATGATCATCCTTGTGCCACCATCTTTTCTCCCCCACTATTCAACCAGTACATAGTTATTTTGAATTTAGTAACCGATTTTAAATACCAGAATGTAGGTAGACTTCTCCCTTCTATCCTTTTCTCAGTGAGTCAATATTAACTCATAAGATTGATTTGATATAGCTGTATAGTATACTCCAGTAAAATAGAAATTATTTTGATTCATGTCATTGTGCCTTTGGACATTATCAAGACTTATTACTAGCCTAGACACTCACCTTTTCCAGTTTTGAGTATCCTATAAAGATACATGACACTGGTATAGTTGATATAGCTCCCTTGATGCATTCATGAACACATTTTTCAGTAGAGCTAATTCATCTACTTTTATTCTCTTCCACCCACTATATTGCTCAAATATGTTGCTGCTACCCTTTCCTTCGACAAAAGGTTTTCCTTGTCCCTCAGGTGACTGGATCATGTTGACCTATAAAGGGGGTGATGAGTATGACAACCATTGTGGCAAGGAACAGCGACGGGCAGTAGTGATGATCTCCTGTAACAAACATACCATTGGGGTGAGACACTATGGGGCCAATACAATTGACAGAAACTGAATAGCAGAGTGGACAGGGCACTACTGGATGGCAATTTTAGGAAAGTCTGTGGAGTTAAGGGGAGTATTTCTTTTGTTAGGTTGCTGAATTAGGCTAAGGGTGGGTTAGGTGGTAGAAAATGTTACCTTTAACATAGTAAATTATCATTTCCCATCTTTTCCCAGGGCAACTTTGCACCAGTCTCTGAAGAAAGGGGCAAAATACAAGAATGCTTTTACCTCTTTGAGATGGACAGCAGTCTGGCTTGCCCGCCTGAAGATACCCATCTCAGTGTGGGCTCTATTTTACTTATCACGTGAGTGCTCTGAAGCACAAATACTTCAGTACCCATTTCTCTATTTTTATCAGTGGGAACAATTTCTGTAAAGGCATGAGGGATTAAAATGCATTCCCATCTTTTGCAGCTAAGAGAATGTGAATGGGTTTGATTTAATATAATCTAGTGTAATTGGGGGGGGGGGGTGAGGAAGGACTCTGTCTTAGACAACTTGACAATTCTTATTCTTCTTTGGCTAATGGGATAAACTAAAGCATAAGCCAAGAGGCTGGTGATTTGCTTTGACCAAGAATGAATTTGTGCCAAGATGGTTTCCAGATTCATGCTCAATGCCAAGAGCCTCTTCCCATCCTCTCCCCCCTCCCCCCTTTGCAGGTCTCTAGCTCTAGTTAGTTGCCTTGAGGTCATTTGGGGGATAGGAGTCACTACTGTACTGCTAGTTATTCACTAGCTCTAGCTGGGTTCCCAGTCTTATTCCTTAGAACTTGTGTCTCAAGTTAATGTGATTCTTTTTCTGGTTTCTTCCCCCTTCTCTGTCTATAGGTTTGCCTCACTGGTGGCTATCTATTTCATTGGGGGCTTCTTATACCAAAGGTTGGTGGTAGGTGCCAAAGGCATGGAGCAGTTCCCTCATCTAGCCTTCTGGCAGGATCTGGGCAATTTGGTAGCTGTAAGTAACTGTTGCTATGGTACCCATTCTGCATCTAGCTGTAGGGAACAGATAGATTCTGATCTTTTGCAAGACCTGGCTTATTCTAGTTTTCCCTCTTAAAAGTGGTTTGAGTTTCTTAAGGGGGGAGGAGGGATGAGGGTAAAGGAAATGGTTAGGGCAGTGAGACCCTATTCTCCTAGGCTCAAAAACTCAAAACGAAACTTTTAACCTTGCATGTTGGCAGCAGACACTTTCAGTTTATTCTTTGAGTTACTTTTTCCTGGAACCAGCCTCCCCCAGGCTCACCTGTGATATTCATAGACCAATACTAGACCTTGAGTATCTCTTCACCCCCATAGCTAAAGCCTTCAGTCATTCTTTTTTTCTCAGGATGGCTGTGATTTTGTGTGCCGCTCTAAGCCCCGAAATGTGCCTGCTGCCTACCGGGGCGTGGGGGACGACCAGCTCGGGGAAGAATCAGAAGAGAGGGATGACCACTTGCTGCCCATGTGACTGCACTGGAGATACCCAGCCTTTCTTTTTCTCCACCCCCGAACCAAAGCATCCTCAGCCAGATTTCTCCCGCCGCCGCTGCTGCTCCATCTCTTCTACCAGTTTTTCCCTCTAATTTGCTTTTAACTTGCACTCACTCTTTCTACCCACTAAGCTGCCTTCTCTCTGCTCTGTGTTTTCCCTTTGGAGTCCATTAGTGGCACTGACCCAGAGGAATGTGCATAGAAGGGATCCTCCTTACAGGCTGAAGGGAACTGAGTCCGAGAGGGACTACCCTTACAGAAAAGGGATGGTTAGGGAGGTGTACAGATGGCTGGGAGTGGACAAGAGACTTTCCCAGCCTTTTTACTGCATTTTCAATGTTAGCCTCTTCTATGAGACACTGGATTCTAAAGAAAAAATTTATTTATATAGGGTTTTGGTTGCTGTCATGCTGTTACCCTATGCCTGCAAGAGTCTGGTTGGAATTCCCTGTTGCTTAGGACAGCTTTGTAATGATTATCACTTCTGAATTTAGTCTGGGCCCAAGGCAACCCCCAATCTCTCTTGGCCCTCACTGGGATCAGAACTAGAAAATGTGAATTTTCCCAGGCCACAAGTTTGTGAGGCACCACCAAGTCATCTGTTGACTTAGTTAGGGACCTTTGCCTTGAAATATTACATGGATTGTGATCATGTGTATCACTTCACATTCAGCCAAAAAGCCCAATCCAGAAAGCCAGAAACTAGAAGGGGAAATGAGACTGAAGTATTGTGCCACATTGGCTCCTGAAAAGGAAAACTAGCTGTGCCTGGGGTGAGCTTATTGGTGGAGACAAATTTTTTCTCTCTCCGATTATAGAACCTGGTGAAGCTTTGAATTTTCAAGATGTATTCCCTCCTTTTTATGAATATGGCCTGTCTCCCCAGGGATGTGATTTTTCTTTTACAAAAATTGCCAAAAAATGCAAATACAAGTGGATAGGGAGCCTAGGGCCCTGCTTCCAAGTATAGAGAATGCTACTAATATTCCCTCTGCTGGCTCAGGGAGGAAAGTGTGTACTGCCCAGGAGATGTTTTGGGGTAAATAAGGGTTTTCAAAATTCCTTCTGGTGCCTCCCTTTTCTAATTAGGTGGTATGGCCAGGAAACTGGGCTAATCTTTCTTAGGCTATTTAATAAGGTTCTTCTGGCCAGTTGGGGGCAAAATAGCTACAACAGACAGAAATTTTCTCTTTGGCTTTTTCATTACTATTGGAACATTTTTTTTCCTTTGAATATAGGGAAATTAAGGTTATAAAATCAGCAGGTTTTTTTTTCCCCTCTGTGTGTGTGTGTGTGTGTGTGTGTGTGTATTTTGTTTTCCTCCTTCTTCCTTAACCTGGTGTTTTAAAATGAGGCAAAGTCTATGCCACTTTTTGTATAAAAACACAACTTCAGAAAATTAAAAGGACCAAAAAAACCCTATCTTTGTGGTCTGGCTGTTCACATAAGAATTAGGGTCAAGAAATTCAGGCATAAAGTAAAACAGACAACCAAGACCAGTTTTCATCCTTTTACTAAGGAAGAAAAAAAAATATTTTGATTTTGTTGTTGTTGTTGTTGCACAAGAAACAGGGTCTGAGGCAGGTATTTATATTCCTGGCCCCACGTAACTCATACTCCTGCCTTGTAAAGCTAGGGGAAAGAGAAGAGGTAGAAAGAAAGAAAAGGTTGGGGCAGAATAGAAGAAATCCAACAGATGAATGGGGGAGAAAAAAGAATAAGAAAAGCCACACACGTGCCAGCCACAAACATCATGCCGTGGGCCCCTGTAGCAACTCGAAGCTTAGGAATCCACTCTCAAGAGGGTTGAACAGCCCTGCCACGGGACTCTGGGCCAGACCTACAATGGTACATACAGTCTGGAGAGAGAAGTACCAGAGACTAGAAATCCTACCCTTACTGCCCCAATGGAGGGAAGCAGCCCCTACCATGCATTGTCAGGCCCTAGCCTTACCGTAGGACCTCCAGAAGTTAACTCCTGACTAGGCTTGCCATCCAGGACTGAGCAGAATAGCCCCTGCCCTTTAGGTGGTCTCAAAGATTTGGGGTTCAGGGAAGGGTGGAATGGTGAGGGAGAAGCCATTTTTCAAAAATAAACTAGAACTGGGATGAAGTGTTAAAGTTGCTGTCATGTGGTGACAGCAAAGTTCACCAGAGGGTGGATGAAAACTCATCTTTTCACCCCTGTGTTCTCCACTGGTGAGGCGGCTCCCTCTTCCCCTGCCCGGATCTCTGCTGGTACTCAGCAGGTTGCAGCATGGGCAGCAAGAGAAAGCTCACTTAGAACTAGTCTGTGGGAGGACTTTTGTTAGGTCTCCTTAAGGACATTGATCTTGGCGCAGATCTTGAGGGCTGGACCCAACTTGATGTTCATGGCACTCATGAGGTGTTCTTCTTTGAGTAGCAACAAGGCCTGTCCGTCAATCTCCTGGGAGCGAAACTCTTCTGCAATCTCTTGGCATCCTAGAAAAAGGCAAAGATGAGAAGAGTTTTATAAAAATGGGCGCCAGCCAAAAAGAGGGAAGGGTGGAAAGGGGAGGGCAAGGTTTAGAAGGCAGTGGGGCTATAACCTGGCCTGTCTCCCTTAGGACTGTCCCACCTGTTTCACACAGCAGCCTCCAAGCATCCTGGCCCCATCTTGTGCCAGGCAGCATTTCCATCCCAGGATGCCCCTTCCATTATCAGGTTGAGGAGCTTCAGGTACATAGCAGACAGTATTTCCTTTCCCCTCACAGTACCCCAGACAGAACAGTGGCAGGGCGTGATGGATGAACTGAGGATAAGCAATGCAAAGCTAGAATGGGACTCACTTATCCTAAGTTCAGAGATAGAATACGGGATCTGAGAAGGTATGTTCCTGGGGTACAATGAGAGGAGGATGGGCAACTGACTATAACTGCCTAAGAAGGATTAAAGAACTAACTAGTTAGTAAAACTACAAAACCTAGAACCAAATAGCTCACACTTATTGTGGTCTACAGTAGAGAAATATGCTTTACATTTATAATTAAGCACGAAGAATACTTTCTGAATGTCTACTCTGGGACCCAGAACTCATACCTACACTACCAAATCATCAGAGGATTTTTAAGGATCTTAAGACTGGTTTGGAAATTGTTTTTCCTGCTGAGGCAGGGAAGAATATCTTAATTCCTGAAAATCTTTCTAACTTCCAGCTTTTTCTGACTTCAAGAAGCCACAGTCCCCTTGTTACAGTGAAAGATAATGAATACTTCTAGTCACTCTTACAAGAAATACAACAATATTTTCATTTTGTAAGAGGTCAGCATAAAATGAAGTGAACAAGGAGAGTGACCAAGTTGAAAAGCAGGCCTGCTGTAGAGAATAACAGCCATTAAAGTAGAAGAAAGCTGCTGCCATTTCTGTAACATGGTGGAGTGTCAAGCCAATCTCTGAGTCAGAAATTAGATAAAGCACCATTACCCCTCCTCCCAACTACCAAACCATGCTATGGAAAGGAAATATAATTAACTAAAAGGAAAAAATACATCTTTCTACACTACCCATACACTATTCTATAGCATCATTACACTGTGATACTAACCCTAAAGAAGAGTTTGAAACACTTTCTAAATTGAGATGAACCTTTCAGGCTGTGGGAAGGAGTTATCAGTAAGGTCTGACCTTGTAGAGAGGCGATGAACTCGTAGACTTCTTCCACACTCCAGCGGCTGGGGTTGCTGGATAGGAAGACAGGGTTGATACCATGCAGCTCTGGTGTTAGGGTGTCTGTGTTAGGATTTCCCAGGTCTCGTTCTCCATGACCAGCCCTCACTGATAAAGGCCCAGGGGATGTGGGAGATAGTGCTTCATCATAACTAGAGTTATCTGAGCCCCGGCTAGAATCCTCTTGACCCTGTGTTAGAAAAGAGAGAATAAGGAAGAAAGATTGGCAGAATTAAACATAGGGCTATCATATGCATCTCAGACATTCTAGAGGCCTTCAGAATGCTTCCAAGTGATATATACATGTGTGAAGTAATCTACAAATGGGCACAAAATAACCCTATTTACAGGCAAATTCCAATTTTTACTGCATTATTGCTTTTTGACTTTTCATGCTTCTCTTTTTTTCACTTAGTATAACAACCACTATGCAAAAATTACATTTAAAGAACTGGTGAAAACAAGAACTAGAGGACAAATAAAGGGAAGCGAAGAAGACAACTGGTGACTTTTTTTTGGCAGACTAACGATGAGTTGGTTATGTTGCCATCAAAAGCCACACTCAAGCAGTAGTGACTCAACTTGCTTCCAATTCCTTGAATGGAGGGGCGGGGGAAGGTGGAAGATGGAAGGAAATTCATTTCAGGGTGGGGGACGGGTATCTCTTTCAATAGTCACTGGCTCTTCAAGAGAAGCTTACCCGATGTCGCTTGCCCTGGATCTTGGCTCGGGCAATATCAGAAGAACTCCGTCGAGGCCCACGCCGGCGTACTCGAGCATAGTTAGCCTCCTGGAACTCCTTCATCTTCTTCCGCTTTAGTCGAAACTGGTGGCTACAGCTCACATTGTACCTAAGTGAGCAAGGGTTAAAGCACTGGAGTAGGTCAAGCCTTTGGGTAGAGCTTCCCACTATATATGCCAACCCTATACCAAACAAATTAACTTTAAAAAAGGAAAGGAAGAGTGTCAGGAGAGCATCTGGGAAATAGTCCTGGGAAAGGGATGAGAGGGTAGGGGCCTGAGTACCTCTTAGCACATGTCATGGAGCAGAATCTCTTGGAGCCACGAAACTGCTCCTCCGGAGCATATTTTCCACAGTACTCACACTTCAGAAGATTTGTTTTCTTATCCAGCTCTGGAGAACAGGAAAATGCTGAGGGATGGGCTATCATGACTGCCATCAGGACACGTGAAGCCCCAGAGGCAGCCCTTCAGAAGCCCTACTAAACCAGCTCTCGGCCCTTAAGTAGCCCTGCTGGGAGCTCTTTGGCCCTACACCATTGAAACTGTTCAAGAATGTCATTGCCACCTGAGATGTTTTCATTATCCCTTTCTTCATTCACATTCCCCTCCAACCCCTATCCCCACCTCTGCTGCTCACTTCTCTGGCTAAGAAGGAAAGATCCTTAGTGGCTGACTAAGTAGATGAGACCCCTTTCTCCCAAAGATTAATGAAAACCCTAAAAAGAATTAGTAAATTAGCCCAAGCCCACCACCGTGAATCTCTTTTCCCAAGAGGGTTCTTCATAGTCATACTCACCTGAAGTTATACTGTCCCCTCCCAGGGGGCCACCTGGTTGGCTTTCATTCAGCCCTATAGGAGCTCCCGTCTGTAATGGCTTCTCAGACTCCTTCAAGAGCTGAGAACAGTTCACCTGCAAGTGGCAACATAACCAGTTAGTTCATTTCTTTCCTTCTCTCTTTACAGTTCTTTCAAGGATATCCCTCCATAAGGTTCTTATCTATATCTATAAGTTAGTTGCAAAGTCTGAACCAGAGATCATTATCCCAGAATGGGTGGAACAGTCAAGAGCCCCCAGGATTTCATACAAGACACTGGAGAATAGATGTACAATCTCCCCAGCACTATATTTCTTTTTAGACTTTTCTTGACTTTTGCCTATAATACAATGAGATGTCTGGCCTGGGACTCAATTAAGTCTTGGCTCTGCCCCTCACGAACTGAATGACTTGGGGTAACCCTTTCACCTATTGCAAACTATCTATTTTATGTGTAAAATCAAAGGGTTAGAATACATGCTCTCCAGAGACCCAATCTTAATTCTACAAATATTTTCTTTCATTTGCTCACCCCCATCAAAATTTTTTTTTTGTTTTTTGCTTTTTCTGACTCATAGTCATATGCTCTGAGCCAGAAGGGGCCTTAGATCACTTAGTCCTCTCTCCTTTGTTTTATAGGTGAGGAAAATGAGGAGCAGGTACGTTAGGTGCCATGCCTGAGGCTCTAAAGTGCCAGTGGCAGGATTCACACACAGGTTCACTGTCTAAATCCAGAGCTAATGAACCCTGAGGTGTACCCTTCTTTGTCACAAGTTCATTCATTCAGATTGGTGGAACAATATCTTTTGCTTAGAGAAGGTTAAAACTCTTAACTATAAATCACTCGACCCTACTCCCTCACCGGAAAAGGTTCTGCCCCTTCCTGGATGACAAAGCCTTCAATGATGTGAGTAAGGATTTGAGGTTTCACAATGGCCTGTGGGGGCTTCAAGTCACCCATCTGTCGAGACATCATGGCCAGTGTGGGAGGTGGCACCGATGGGGTGGGGGCTGAAACCGCCAGCTCACTGCTCGGAGTGTTAGGGACCATGTTGACCACTGGCTCAGCTTTCTCTAGAAAAAAAAATATATATATATATATGGAGCAGGTATAAGAGGTTCCTTCAGTATACTCTGTCATAATAATAGACTTGGTGGCTAAATACAACCCAGACATACCAGTTTTGGGAATCTGCCCATTTATCCACCCCACCTTGGGCATGCTACTGCCCTAGATTTGTCTTTCAGCTCTTTAGTGTAAGTGCCTGTCCCTAGCATACTCCAGAAGCCACTAGGAAGCCTGTTGTCATTTCACCTGCAAGGCTGCCCTTTTCTTCCATGATTTTGGGACTCTCTATGATTGGTGATGACTTGGCAGAAAGCATAGTGTTTACAACAGAGGATTCCTCTCTATCTTCTTCAGATTCAGCCTTTCGCTTAACAGCCAGAGTCTGGGGTTTGCCCTTTATAGTAGGAAATGAAAAGAGAAAATCAGATAGAACCCAAGGATGAAGGATAATCTAGGATTCTGACAACTCCCATTCATTCTAGGTGACACTTCAGCAGCTCTCAATTCTCAAACTGAAGTTTTCCCTTCTGGGTTCTCCCTCTTCTTTCTAGTCTGAGCCACTTCTAAGACTAACCTAGGAGCTGAGTTCTATTCCATGTTGCTTTGTCCTAGTACTCTTGCCTACCTCAGTGGCTTCAGAGTGGTTGACTGCTCAGAAAACTGACCACTAAGGATGGAGTTTGAATACTAATTACCATCAGGACCAAACAAGCAGCAGTGCCTCTCATCTTTGAGCCCCTCTTCCAGTTTAAAAGGGAAATATCCCTGCTGTAACCCAGGTTCTTCCCCCACCACTTCCCTATCTGCTTAACATCCCTTTCCCTTTCAGATGTCACTCACCGACAGCTGGACAGACTGCATATAGAAGGCAGCAGGCACCTGGGCCACAACGGGTGAGGCAGAGGCTCCACCCTTTACCACATGTGCTGTTCCCTGCAGAGGGGTCAAGCTGACCCCAGAGGCCAGGGGTGGAGGGACCTCTTGCAGGGTGCTAGTAGCCTGGGAGGGTGGTGAAGTTACATGGGTCTGGCCCATTCCTTGCATTGTGCCTGGCATTCCCCGAGAAGCTGGTCCAGCAGCTGCCAGCTGTGCCAATCCCAAAGCCTGTGCCTGGGCTGAACCTGGCTGCCGACTTCCCACAACTTGAACTGGAATATGTGGGGGAGGTTGTTGGGTAGCAGACATCTTGGTAGCCCCTAACTGAGGAGGCTTAATGGATGCCAGGGGCAGTTTGGACTGGATGGGCATGGGTGGCTTAGGAGCGGAGTCAGGTGGGAGTGTCAGGGCCTGGGACTGGAGCATGGGCTGGACGACCAGGGTCTGGGCTTGTTGAGACTGTGGGGGTGCGGCTTGCTGGGGAGGCGGAACTTGTGGCTGAGGGGCAGTGAGAGCTGGGGCTTGCTGTTGCTGCTGCTGCTGTTGTTGCTGCTGCTGCTGCTGCTGCTGGGCTAACTGGAGATGGGTAGCTGTGTGGAGCAACTGGGACTGCCGGTGCTGGAACTGCTGCTGGTGGTGGATGGCAATCTGCTGCTGAATTACTACTTGCTTCTGCTGTAGATGGATCTGTTGCTGTTGCTGGATCAGTGAGTGGGGCTGGATCTGTGTGTAGGTTGCTAGAGGAATGAGGCCAAGGCGGGCAAGGGAACAGGGAAAGAATAAAATGTGATCAAACTAAGAGTTCCTTCCAGGAGTTCCAAACTTTGAGGCTGTATAATAAAAAGAAACCTAGACTGAGATGCACCTTCTGATGTCATCTTAGCCATACTGTTGCTTCAAGGCAATTGTTATCAAATTTGCCTAGTCCTAAAAATCCTTGGAAAGAGGATCTTCTCAAAATTACAAAGTGACATTAAAAGAATGATGTAAGGGGGCTGCTAGATGGTTCAGTGGACAGACCCAGGCCTAGAGAGGGCAGGTCTTTAGGTTCAAATCTGGCCCCAAATACTTCTTAACTCACCAACCTTGTACAAGTAACTTAACCCCCATTGCCTAGCCCTTACCACTCTTTTATTGATTCTAAGACAGAAGGTAAGGTTTTTTCCCCATGAAGCACTAAAAATGCCAAATCATTGTTAAAAATTACAATCAGCTCTTAATTCTCACTAAGTGATTTATCCCCACCAAAATATTTCAGATAATATATGGACTCCTCCCCTAGCTGAGGCTTAGGACATCTAAGCTAAAATTAAATAAGCTGGGAATTTAGGACTAACCACTAAAAAAGGGTTAAATGTATGTAGAGTAAAAATGTAGATAGTGATATTTATCTACCTAAATTCCAAAAATAATATATTTTTATTACATTTTGTTTTGGTACTATCACCTCCTTTCCCCCCATTCTATTATTATTTGCTTATTAAGACTTAGCAAAATTAGAATATAGGTTTCACTATGCTACTTTAACAACTGCTACTATCCTATATCTTTTTTTTTTTGTTTTGTTTTTTATATTTTTAAACCCTTAACTTCTGTGTATTAGTTCCTTGGTGGAAGAGTGGTAAGGGTAGGCAATGGGGGTCAAGTGACTTGCCCAAGGTCACACAGCTGGGAGGTGTCTGAGGCCAGATTTGAACCTAGGACTTCCTGCCTCTAGGCCTGGCTCTCAATCCACTGAGCTACCCAGCTGCCCTCCCCCCCCATCCTATATCTTTTTAAATCTCATGGATGAAACATCTCACAAAACCTTTCAATTGTTTCAAAAGGCAAAAATATCAAGGAAACCAAGGTCCAAGGAGCAACAGGGAGCTGCTTATTTCTTATAGAAAATCAGGGCAGGTCTAAAAGTAGAACTCAGGACTCAGCTAAAATGTTTTTTCTTTTCTCAGGTGGAGAGTAATCCTGAATCTAGCAGATATATATGCTGGGGAGAAACGTGGTCTGTTTGCTTCTCAATACTTGGCCCATAGTTCCTGCAGACACTTTAATGCCTGTCTCTAAGCCTAAGAGAGGGAATGGGCAACAGGGGAAAGAGAACTCTAGGTTTCAGAGTAAGGCAGCCAGAAGTGAGCAGCTTGGAAGCTGGCTGGTGATTGGGACAGAGTTGCCATTAGTGGGCATTCTTTTCCTGATTAGCACCAGCATGACATAAGATGAATGGATGTTCATTTTCTTTCCTCATGCTGTTATACAATAGGAGCAATCAAGAAGAGTAAAAAATTTTTTAAACAAATAGGAAATAGCCAGTCCTCTTGCTTTCTGAGAAAAAACAAAAAACAAAAAACTACAGGTCTTTGGTGAGTAAAGACACCTTGCGGAGCCAAGATAGCTCACCTGAGCTGATAAGGGTCTGGCTGGGAGCAGGTGTAGCTGTCCGGGTCAGGTTCATGCCCACACTCTGCTGTCCACTGCTCTCTACCTCTGCCTTCTTGGCTGCTGCATTTTCTGCCTCTGTCTGGCTGCCCTGGCTCACTGTCACTGCCTGGGCTGCAGGCAAAGGCTGCACCACCCCAGTACCCTTCCTGGAGCAGCTCCCACCTCCACCCAACCCTGAAGAGGGCACCTGACCCAGGCTCCCAGACGCCTGGCCACCCCCCTGTCCCATAGATCCTGGGATGCCATTCCCACTGCTCCCACCAGCTTGACTGAGGTTGAGGGACTGGCCTGCCCCACCAGAGGAAGCTTGAGCCACAGCTAAAGGTTGGCCAGTGGCCTGGGGAAGGCCTGTGGTGGGAGAGGCTCCAGGGGGAATGGCCTTTTGAGCAGAGCCCTGCATTTGAGGACCCTGGGCTGAAGATTGTTGGCTCCTCACTGCCAAGTTCTGCACCTGAAAAACATGAAGTGAGAATAAAGACTGGTAAAAAAGATAGGAACTAAGGGAAGTCATAGAATATAGGAGTTGGAGGGGGACTCAACAGCCATCTAAGTCTAATCCATCAACTGAGGAAATGTTCTTCTAGTCTCTGTTTCAAGACCTGGACAGGACTTGGGGTGAGGGAAATGGATGGACAAGAGGAAACCAACATTTTTCAAAGCCGATTATTCTGCTTTTTGACAACATTAATTATTAGGAAATTTTCTAACCTCAATTAAGCCTATCTTTGTCCCTTTTGCAACTTCTATCCATTGTTCTAGGTTCTGGTCTCTGGGGCTAAACAGAGTAAATCTAATCCCTCCTTAATAGTAAAGTAATTCAGATACTTTTAAGAAAGCTGTAATGTTCCCCTTAGGGTCTCATCTCTTAGCTAAACATGCCTGGTACCTTTGACCAATCCTATTATGTCATGAAATCAAGGTCCTTCACTATTTTGATTGCCCTCGTCTGGATTCTCTCTAGTTTTATCAGTGAACTTAACTCTGATGTCCAAAACTGTCTTCTTCTAAGATAGACCTAGATTAGGTCTGACAATACCAAACTAAAATGGTACATCAACTCCCTATTCCTGGAACTTAGACCTCGCTAATGTGGGCTGAAATCACATTTGGTTTTTTGTTGGCTGCCGTATCACATTGACTCACAATAAGCTTGCAGTCCAACCAGTTCCCAATATCTTTTTCAGAACAACTGTTGACCAAGCCCCCTCATCTTAAACTGGTGGAACTGATTTTTTGGTATCCAATTGAAAAATTCTATATTTATCCGTTTTGGTGTTTCTTACTAGATTCAGCTCAATGTTCTTGCCTATCAAAATCTGTCATTCAGTGTGTTAGCTATCTCTACCAGCTTTGGGTCATCTGCATATTTTATAAGCGGGCCTTTTGAAGTCACTGGTAAAATTATTAAACAACACAGGACCAAGGACAGACCCCCATGGTACTCTACTGGAGACTTCTTGCCACAACGACTCTGAAAGAAACAGTTAATATTTGTTAACTGACTGACTACTTTTAAAACCCAGCCAGCCAAAGTTCTGAATCCCTCACATTATGTTGCTATCTAATCCACATCTCTTTCTGTCTTCTTCAAGAGTCTGTGGTGTATTGATATGGAAGGGAAACTAGTTACTGCATCATAGCTTCAATTCCCCAGGATTAGAACAAAACAAATTAAGTTTCCATTGTCCTAGGATAGAAAATTTAAGATTTGAGAAAGCATATCAGTTGGAAAAGACCTCAGAAGTCATCTACTCCCAGGGGCTAGGGAGCACAATGGATGGAGAGTCAGGCCTGGAGTCTGAAGGACCTGGGTTTAAATCTGACCTCAGAAACTTCCTAGCTATGTGACCCTGGGCAAGTCACTTAACCCCCATGCCTAGCCCTTACTGTTCTTCTAAGACAGAAAGTAAGGGTTTAAAAAAAGTCATCTAGACTTTTCTATAATATCCTCAACAAGTGTTCACTGTGCCTACTTGGAGACTTCTAGCAAGATTCTTTTTCTTCAAGATAGGGACCCCCCCCAAAAAAAAAACCCTTGCCTTCCATCTTAGAATCAAGACTATGCATTGGTTCTCAGGCAGGAGAGTGATATGGGATAGGTAATGAGGATTAAATATTTGCCCAGGGTCAAACAATTAGGAAGTATTTGAGAGATAGGACCTCCTATCTCTAGCCAGGCTGTCAATCTACCGAGCCACCTAGATGCCCCCAATATCCCATCTTTTTATTCAACTCTAACCTCTCTTCTGACCTCTAGTCTCATATCACCAACGGTTTATTGGACATGTCAAACTGAGATGTTCTGTAAGCATCTTAAACTCAACAAGTCCAAAATAGAACTCATTTTCTCTTCTCCCAAGCCTCCATAAACTCTAGTAGTTCCCAGTTACCTTCTGGATCAGATATAGAATCTTATTTAGCTTTTAAAGCCCTTCAGACTGTCCCCTTTCCCTACCTTTCCAGGCCTCTTACATTTATTTTTCCTCCTCCACATACTCAACAATCCAGTGACACTGGCCTCACTCTTCTTCACAAATGACACCAACCTCTCAACTCTGTGCCTTTACATTGGCTATCTTACCTCATGCTGACTCTCTCATCTCTGCCTCCACACTTCCTTTGTTTCCTTAAAGACTCACCTGTGACTGCTTTCTTTGAGATTACATCCCATCTGTACTGTAGATGTTATATACACATTTTTGGTAGGCTATTTCCTCCTCTATAAATGTGTGGCTTATATCAACCCCTTAGAAGGAAAGGATCATGTTTCTTTATTTCTATCTCCTGGGTCCAGTATTGTCTGGCACATAGCAGGTACTTACTAAATGCTCGATGATAAGGACAATAGAATTTCCCCTAAAAGTCAAAATCTGCCTCCCTGAAATCTCTTCCCATTAGAACTTGCTCTTCCCTCTGGGGCTAAACTCTCCTCCATACAGCAAGGCCCTTATCCCTCTATTAAATGTAACCAAATCCTCTGGTTTCAAAACAGCACTCAGATTTGTCATTTTTTCCTCGTTTCTATGCTACTTCCTTTGTCCTGGCCCTCCTCGCCTGAAATCTGGATGCCTCCAAGTGAATCCCCCCTATTCTCCCTGCCTCCAGTATCCTTTTCCTCTAATTCCTCCTGCATACTGTTGCCAGACTCATCTTCCTAAAATATCACTTCCTCTGCTATTCCCCTATTCAATTAGCCTTTTCTCCCTGTGGCCTACTGAATCAAGTATTAATTCCTCAAAGTATCAGAGGTATTTCTAACTCAACAGATCCAAAACAAAAACTCCTGTTTTTCTCTTTACAACCACCTGGCCCCCCAAATTTCCACTTTCTGTCAAGGGCATGGCTACCTAGTTTATCTAGTTCAAGATTCATGATCAAAGTCATCCTGGTCTCTTCTCTTGCTTATCTGTTATACTCAATGTTGTGTCAAATCTTTCCATTTCTTCTTCCCCATCTGTAGTCCATCTCCTTCCCTCCACATACCACAGCTCCTCTAATCCAGGTAGGTCCTCGTCAGCTCTGGCCAAGACTATC
Source organism: Gracilinanus agilis (assembly GCF_016433145.1). NCBI lineage: Eukaryota > Metazoa > Chordata > Mammalia > Didelphimorphia > Didelphidae > Gracilinanus > Gracilinanus agilis. The sequence continues at coordinate 194,111,864 of NC_058134.1, forward strand.
CTAATAGTAGCAATAATGGCATCTAGTCTATCTCTTGGCCGCAAGATCCTCTCAGCTCTTATCTATGCTCAACTGGGCAGCTAAAGTGATCTTTCTAAATGCAGGACTGATCATTGTCATGCCCCTATTCAATAAACTCTAATATAAACCCTAGTATCTATTGGATCTTACATAAGCCCTTCCGTTTGGCATTTAAAGCTCTTTAAGATCTCTCCCAATTCTATCTTTATGCCTTTCCCTCCACCACACACACTACAATCCAGCCAAACTGGCCTTCCTGCTATTTGTTACCCAATACTCTAGTTCCTGTCTCTGCTATCTGGAATGTATTTCCTCCTCACCTCTGCCCTCTTAGAATTTCTGATTTTCTTAAAAAATTCCTTGGTTACCATCACTGCTAGGGGTTTCCCTTCCTCTGCTCTGCCCAGGTTAGCATATTATCTGCTTTCTTGTGTTTTGTATATACATATATGTAAGTCTTCTCTCCTGTTAGAAGATGAGAGTCTTCTCTTTGAAAGCAGAGATTACTTCACTTTTTGACTTTTTATCCCCAGCATCTAACAGAGTCTGGCATAAATAAGGCACTTAAATGTTTGTTGACATCGATTCTCCTCAGCTGAAGTAGTCATTTACTGACCTGATCTGTATCTGTGTGGACTCCAGGAGACTGAGCAGATGGCACTTCCTGCTGGACAGCAGCCACAGCCCCATTAGGCATGAGGATGAGCTGGGATGTCAGAGGCACATTCCGGCCCAGGGTCCGATTCACCTGTAACAGGTTACCCAGCTGCGGCTGGCAGGGACAGAACAAGAATGGAAGAGAGGCAAGTAAGAGGACAGAAAGCGAAAAAAGAAGTAGAGAAATAAAGAAAACAAGATAAAATAGACACAACTGATGAAACAGCTAAGCCTGGCTCTTTTCCATGTCAGCCCTTTCACCCTCAATATCTGATTAATATGTAGAAAAATGGGATTTATTGCAAGAAACCAGAGCCAGGGATTCATGTACTTGGGAAATTAACTGGCCAATATATAAGATTTAAAATAAGTCAAAACACAATTGGGAAATGAACTGAGATATGGCAATCCACTGGAATTTCCAAAGATTCCAAGATATTGGTCAAGAGGCAAGGATTTCTCTTTATATCTATATTCTAACACAGGGTTGATCATAAAGAAAAATATTGTTAATATATAATAAGTATAGCAAAGAACTGATCTGTTAGCCCTGATCTAGTATCTTCCATTTTAGGATCTCAAAGCATTCTTATCCATCTGGGAGCTATAAAGATCAGCAATCACTTCCTGGGCAAATCAAGGCAAGGAAAGCAAAGTAGTTTGTCCCAAGACATCTGGGAGACCAAGATCAAAGAAGGTGACAAATCTTGGTTCCCAGTTTTGGCCCAAGCTCTTTGCTAGGTTAAGAGATCAGGGTATTTGTTCTTGCTCAGATCATTGTCATATATAATGGCTTACCCGAAGATACATCTGGGCCTGGGACTGGTTGAGAGGTGGAGAGGTGGTATTCCCCAGGAGTACAGACTGGGTAAGGGTGGTAGCACTTGGGGAGCTCACACTCTGGGAACGGCTGATGAGCTGAGCAGCAGATGTGGTAGCCAGATTGATCTATATTATAGCAAAAGGATAAGAGGTATGGATGGCTAGGAAGACACAAGACCCTTATATGTTTCCTCTCCAACAAATCTAGTATTACAATTAAGAGTACATACTCCCTCAGGCAGGATCAAAGGAAAGGGGACACCACAAATTCTCATTAATGTGAAGTTTAGGAGGTGAACTACTACTTGCTTGTCCCTGTTAAGTCCCTGATATGTAGGACATCCCTCAGTGTCATCCAATAGACCCAGCACATTGGGTTGCCAGTCCCAGAAGCACAAGAAAGTAGCCTGTCCTCACAGGGCTACACAGAAATAATTATCTCTTCCTAGTTTCTTTCTTCTTTTACATTATTTATATCTATTGAGACTCTAATACAAATTCAAATAGCTTCTATATCAAGAGTAGAAAGCTTGTTATTCCTAAATTGGCTAGGTTCCCAAACTCAAATAAAGACAGCAAGATAGCACCATGGATATTATTGGGTCTGAAGTCAGGAAGAGTTGAGTTCAAATCTAGCCTTGGACACTGTTGACTTCAGTTTCCCCATATAAAGAAATTGCAATTACCTCCCAAGGTTATTGTAAGAATCAATCAAGGCAGTATTTGTAAAACATTTAGCATAGGCGAGACTAAATAAGTGCTTATTCCCTTCCCTTCCCTACTTCCAATACTAGAAGTGCTACATAGTATTCCTCTGCCATATCTAGGTTTCAAGCTCAGTTTTCTTGCTTTCACTTTCATGGCTTTTTTTTTTTTTTTTTTAAGTGAGGGGGTGGAAGCCTGAGCTGAGGGACAGGAGCACAGAGGCTGTATATATGTGATCAGAAAATGCTCCCTTAGATCCTTGATTTCAGCCATTTATGGTAGGTCTTGGACTCTGCCCTCTGGGTGTCCCCTGTACTGGCTACCCTGGTGGGAGAAATACTTACCGAGGCCTGAGTAGTAGTGGTCTGCTGAGGTGTGCTGGTGCTTGGGGAGCTGGCCTGCCGACTGGCTGCGATTGTAGCCTGCGTATAACAAGAGAGAAGAGAGAGCACAGAGCCAAGGAAAGACCTGAGTCTTCCAATAACATATAACACACACGAATGTGCACAAAATCTCCAGTGAGGATAGAGGCTCTACTAGAATACGGGGCTAGAAGATGTAAAGATACCTTTTGTTTTAGTTGTGGCAAAACAGTTCTACAGGTGCAACCACAATGACCTTTTTGCCAGCTCAAAGGGGGCACAAGATGTCAATATTCTTATTTGCATTTACTGGATAGGTAAAACTTAGGATTAGGAGGCTCTTTTGTAAGATTACATCATTAGCCAGTACTGAGATGAGACCTCAGAAATTCCAACTCTTGGACTGCTCTCCACCGGACTCCAGAAACCCTAGACACGTGTCAAAGGCCCATCCCTCCCCCAAAGTAGGACAAGAGGCACAGGAGAGACTTTATCCCCAGCCCTACTGAGTGTATAAGCAATGCTCCCCAAGGTTTCCCCCGACCCACCTGTGGTGCCTTTCCCCTCCCTCTTGGGCCAGCTGGCTGCTGACCTCTCACCTGCTGGACGGCAGCCAGGCTGTGCAGCTGGGCATTGCTAAGCTGCTGCTGAAGCATAAACTGGTGGAAGTACTGGGCTGCGTTAGGCTGTCTCTGTAATGCCTGTAGGGCCTAAAAAAAACAAGAGAAAGAAAGGCCAAGTCATTCAGAATGGGAAACTGCTAATTCCTAACCTACCTGCACTGCTGAGAGCCAGTTTGAAAAAGAGGTCAGGTGGAGGTGAAAGCCAGAGATATACACAAGAGTGAAATGATTTTGTCCTTGAGGGAGTGAGTAACTATTCTTTTTGGACCAATATTCCATTCAAAGCAATGGGTACAAGCTGTACTAAGTTGTTCAAGTTTGTACATCAAAAATGAAAGCAGTGCGACTCAAACAAATCCACACTTCTCAAAGTGGGATCTCTGAATATTTGCTAGAAAAGGACAAAAAAGGGCATTCTGGGGGGAAATAAACAGTAGATGATGACAATTTAAGGAAAGAAACAGATTAAAAACTAAATGCGATAGTTCCTAGGTTGCTAAAGTAACATCGAGTAGACAGGAGATAACAGTAACAAGGGATATATATATATATATATATATATATATATATATATATATATAT
>NC_058134.1:194125202-194174582 GCF_016433145.1 Gracilinanus agilis
CTGGGGATGGAAGAGAGGGGGGCTGACGGAGGAGGTGCTTCCGGGGCAGCCCGATCCCTCCACTCTTCTCCCTCTCCTCTCCTCCCTCCTTCCCTCCCTCCCTCACTTCCCTCGTTTCCTGCCCGGGCCCGTTGCCATGGCGACGCAGCTCTTAGGCCTCCCTCGGCCTGGCTGGGCCCCAGTTCCTCCCTCTCCCCCTCCCCCCCTACCCCCGACCCTCTTTCTCTGTTCTGCCTCCTGGTTGGAGGGACGAAGGGGCCAAAGTGTTGGACTCTAGCGGGGGTTCGACGAGAGAGGGAGAGATGGGGGTGGGAGGGCTCCAGGATCTGGGAGTGAAGGAGGGAGGGGAGGGGGAGAGGAGGAGAGAATGTAAGGGGGGTGGGCTCGAGCATCTGGGGATGAAGGAGGGGGAAATGGAGAGGGGGGGAAATGTGGACGGTGTTGGGGGTGGACTTGAGCATCTGGGAATGAGGGAGAGAGAAAGAAGAGAGAGGAGTTGTAGGGGGTGGGCTCAAGCATCTGGGAATGGGGGCTAGAAATTAGCGCTTGCTGGCAGAAAGAAAACAGTCTTAAAAGAGATCTTGAAAGAGTCAGAAAAGGAACAGTGGGGAGAACTGAAGGAAAAGAATGGTGGGGTGTTGAGTAGAAAGCCTGGGATCCTCAATTCCTGCTGAATTAGAATCAAGAGGACCTGAGTGCAAATCCTCAGCTCTTCCCCCTACTATCTGTGTTCATCTTCCACAAATAGCTTAGTCTGTTTTATCCGCAGTTTATTCACTTGAAAAAAAGAGAAGTTTCGTCTGAATCTACATGATACCATGTTGGTTTCAAATACAGGATGTCTCAAAAGAGTTGGTGTAGTTTTAGGCATTATTAGCTTAAAATTGCACTAAGAACACTCTACATGTTAATTATTACAATTAAGAACACTTCGTATATTAATTCTCACCAGCCTCTCCGGAAAGCATGAAAAGCATGTAAAGCATGAAAAAAGTTATACCTGCTCACTGAAAATTTAACATCCTTCAAAGGTAGCCACACACACCATCCTGTTTCTGTGGGTAATATTTAATTACAAAGAATTTGCTTATTCTAAATTAAGCAGTACTGGATATTATAGTGGGGAGAGAAGATCAGAGTTCAAGTCTGGTCTTCAGGATATACAAGTTTGTCTACCAAAGGTTGTGTGTATAAGCCCCTGTACCAATCATTTAACCTCTTAGTATATCCCCAGATAACTCTCTTAAAGAGACTATAAACTGTAGAGATAGTGGTAACCTGGTATTGAGTGTATCTTACTGGACATTTCATGTGCCAATGAAGTCATAGGTCTTGTCCAAAAAAAAAAAAAAATCATTTCTAAATAGAAGTTCTAATATGTTTTGAATAATGTCAAGACTGGAATAGGCTAATTCCCTATGGGAAGAACATTCATCAAAATGTATAAATTCTTGTTTGTGTTTTTAAAGTCATATTATATTATAGTTATAATTCATAAAATCAACATGAACTCATTCAGTGGTGGAAATCAAAGAGAGGAAAAACAAAGATCAAAGAAGATAGAAGTGAATCTGTCATTGTCAAACATCTGAGAAGAGGTGCCTTTATTATTTCCTCATGCTACCAGTTCATCTTAATAAAACATTTTACAGAGGTCCTCTCACAAAAACACTGAATTTTCGTTAGAAGGACCCACAGTGACCTAGACCCACCCACACAAAAAAGAATCCTTACAATACCCAACCAGCCTCCACGTGAAGACTTCTACTACAGGAGCGCTTTCCACATCCTGAGGCAACCCATTCTACTTTCAGATAGGTTTAATTGTTAACAAGTTTCTCATCACAATAAGCCTAAATTTCCCTCTTTGTAACTTCCTTCCTGGGCTCCAGGTTCTACCCCTCTGGGGCCAAATAGAGCCAGGTGATCTTTCTTCCCTGAACAATAGCCCTTCTAATATTTGAGTCTGGTTTAGGTATCCTCTGAATTTTCTCTTCCCAAATTCTTCCTGGTTTCTCTACTATATCTTACACTTAAAATTAGGAAATTCTTATATTAATTAAATAATACCCACAGAGTGGAATAATGTGCTGGGCTAGTTTTGAATGGATATAAGCTCTCAAAGGATAGGCACAATTTTTTTATGCTTTGTACTAGCTGGAGAGGTGGGTGAGAATATCCAAAGTGTTCTTAATTATATAAACAAAACAACTGCACTTCCTTCCACTGATCTTAGAACAAGGACTCTAGTCCCTTCACCATTCAAGTTGCCCAGCTCAGATGCTTTCCAGTTTCTCAATGCCCTTCCTTTACTATAGTGTCTAGCATTAAACACAACACTCCCAGTGTGTTTTAACTAGAGAAGAGTACTTTGGTCCTATCGTCTGCCTCTTTCTGGAAGCTAAGCCTAGTTCAGCTCAGGATCATATAATTACTTGTTTTTTGACTGATCTTGTTGACTGACTGAACTTGGAGTACACTGAAACCTCCAAACCTTTTTCAATCAAACTGTTATCTAACATACTAGATAGTACTTAAGGAATCAATTTCTGATTTCTGGAACTCTTGAGAGTAAGATTTTTCATTTATCCCCATTAAATAAATGTTTTACAGCTGATTTGGCTCAATATTCTAGCCTATCAGAATATAGACCATCTTATATTTCATACATATATAACATATTTTCGATATGGACTATCTGTTAAAAATGGCTTTCAACTTGGTGTTCTCTGATGATTTGATTTGCGTGCCATATATGTTTTTATCCAAGTCATCAGAAAAAGATGTCAAGTTTCACAAGGCCAAGTACAGATTAAATCCCTGAAGCATCCCCCACCACCATCCACCCACCCCCACCCAAAAACCTGCAGTTGAGTTGATCTCAAACCAACTCTTAAGAGTCAGTCATTCAACTAGTTCTGAATCTACTATCCAGCTTACATTTCTCCATTTTTTTCCATTAGAATAGCATAAGATAATTCATCCATCATTTTCACTACAGAAATAGGAGTTTGATCCCCATATAAAGCCGGGTAAGGAGAATTAAGCTTTTATTATACCTGTCTGATAAAATCACAGTTGGGTTAGGTACTCTCCACAGATGAAGGACCAATGCTGTGGCTAAAAATAATTTAGGAAATTGTTCTAAGCGCAGCAAGCTCCCTACCTTTGCAAAGTCCAGGTTCCTCTAGTGTCTGTATAGAATTTTTAAAAAATGTAACTGGAACAATTTACATAGATTGTTTCATTAATGTATCACATTAACTTTTTTTTTTTTTTTTGCCCTCATTTGTAATTTACTTCAGGAAAGTCTCCAAATCTAGTTTAGTAAAACTCAAGTCTCATTTCCTATTAAAATTCTTATCTCCTCTCCCACTTTACATAATCTAGTAGGAAATATATTCATGTTATATCTTAGTACATACATTTAGTGCAAGCAATAGAAAGATAATGAAATCTGATGTTGAGATTCCCCAATTGGCTTTTGAGTACCATAGTTACCAAAGAAGTCAGGTTTAAAAGTCCATGACTAGCCTCAGTAACTGTGGTAGCTTTCCTAACTGACTGAGGCCTGAGGCTGAGTTCATACTTTGACTTCCCCTAAGGCAACAAATGTTTCTGGAAGCCCTTAGCCAGGGCAAGTTATCTTTCATTCCCCCAAATATCACAGCCATAAAGTAGAGGGAAATACTCTTCCAATCTGTCCTACCTGTTGCTTAGAAGCAGTTCATCAAAGGTGCTGGTGTCAGGGCCTATTTCAGTCTTCTTACTAGGATCTTGGATTAGCAACTGAATCTCACTGTCTGCACTTCTCAGACTTGGCTCCAATGTGCTGACCTGTACTGATGGAAGAAGCTTCTTCAACAGGAGTTCCTATACCAACAACAAAGTTACAGGTCTAGATAAAAAGGAAAATAAAGATGCAACTAAACTTTTATGAAATTTTTATTTTGAAATAATTTTCCCCCCATAAGGGGTATCATTTCAGAACACATCTCTCTTTGTTTGTTTTTTAAAGCCCCAAAGGGGATATACTTTCATGACCAGAAGAAAGTGGAAATCAATAATAGTCTGCATCTCACAAGCAATATGTTTACAAACTTCCCTTTTCCTCTCGAATTACATTCTATGTTTTTTTATAGCAATGACAAGATTTTTATCTTGTTTGAAACTCTCAACAGAGCTCAGTACTGTCCTAGACTTCTTGTGGGCCCTTAGTGAATGTTGTTAAATGTCAGAGAGTGGCATAAGAGTCAAGAAAAGCCAGTTTGGTTTGGGGCTAGGTTAAGAGACCCATAGGTTAATAAGAAGGCAATAATCTCACCAAACCCTGCCCTCAGAAACTTACCTCTGGAGTATTATTTTTGGTTCTGGATCCCCAATTTAAGAAGAAAAGTGAGTTGGAGCATGTTCAAAGGAAGGAAAATGGAATGGTGAAGTGTCATAGAAAGATTAGTAGAAGGAGCGAAGGACATTTGGCCTAGACAAGGGAAATCTTGGGAAAACATGATAGCCATCTTCAAATTTTTGAAGGACTCTCACATGGAAGACTTCTTGGCTCTAGGGGACAGAAGTAGGAACACTGGGTTTGGAAGTTACAGATGGGCAAATTGAAGCTCGATATGAAGAATAACTTCCCAACCATTAAAGCTATGCAAAAGTAAAATGAACTGCCTTACTAGGTTCTAGGTTTTCCCCTCAGAAGTACTCAAATAGAGGTTAGATATGATGTAGTAGGAATTTTTTTTCTTGTATGTGTTGGTCTAGATGACTGACAAAGTCACTTTGAGCTCTAAAATTCTGTTTGTATATATGGATACATGTCTGTTTTCTGTTTAGTGTTAGTTCAGTTCTCTTCTAAATAGTGTCACCAGATGCTATCATTTCATGGAGTCAAGGTTATTTCTATCTGAAGTCAAGAACCCTTAATTTAATAGTAAAAATAAGACAATAGAAAGGGCACGTCAGAAAGGTTGGCTGAGTTCAAATCTCATTTCTGATGTGCACAAGTCACTTAACCTACCTGGGTCTCAAGTTTCCTCATCTTTAAAATGAGCTAGTCAGTCTCTATAAAAGCAAATGGCCTCTGAGGCCCCTTCCCACTTTAGATCTATGAGCCCTTGAGTTTTTCTTTTCTTTCTCCAAATCTTTGACTTTTCATGGTCTCTCAGCCCTTATATACAATAAATTGCTACATTTTATCAATTCCACTTCTAAACATCTTTTCCAATCTCTCCTTCCCTCTACTCATATAGCCTACATCCTAGTTCAAGCCCTTATAAACTTACAGAATAACTATTATAATATCTTTCAGGCTGATCTCTCTGCCTCAAATCTCTTTCCTTTCCAATCCACCCTCCATACAACTGTTAAAGAGATTTTCCTAGAACAGCTCTGATTTAGGAACTTACATCACTGGGAAAAAAAAACAACAAAACAACAAAAAACTCCAGTGGCTCCCTCTTGCCTCTAGGACGGTGATAGAAAACATATGGCATGGGTGCCAAAGATGGCATGCAGAGGTCTCTCTGTGGGCACTTATGACACTCTGTCCCCCACCCCCAGAGTTCATTACTAGAAAGACAGAGGGCCTTGGGAGGAGCTGCTCTTTTCTCCCTCTCCACCGGGCCTGATGACATTTTTTCCACATCACCTGCCCATTTGCCCAGCAGCCCAATGGGAGCACATGGGGGTAACAGGGTGGCTCACAGGCAGCAGGGCTAGAGGGGAATGGAACACTCGGGCCACTCTTCTCCCCCTCTCTATATTCACTGAGGACATGCTTCACTTCACCTGCCCCCCTGCCCAGCAATTCAATGGGAATGCTTTCTTCCTCCTCTTTGTGGGGTAAGGGGGGAGCAGGGCATGCTTGGCACCAAGTGTGGGGCTCATAGCATGTGGTCTCTAAAAGGTTCACCATCACTGCTCTAGGATAAAATAATTGTTCTCTTAAGAATTTATAGCCTTACATCTAACCATTCTTTTCAGACTAATTACATATTACTTTGGATCCTTGGCTCTTTCTATATATGACATTCCACCTCCTATCTCTGTAACTTTGTACAATCTGTCTCTCAGGCTTGAAATCCCATTCTTTTTACCTCTACCTTTTAGAGTGCCTCACTTCTTTCAAAGGTCAGTGCCCCTTTCTACGAAGGTTTTTCTTGATGCCCCTGGTTATATTGCCCTCTAATTACTTTTATTTACTTCTTATGTAGTCTTGTTTTGCTGGTGCTCCTAGCTCCCCTTAGTCACAATTCCCTGATCCTTTCTCCACTCCAAGTCTATACTTCACTACCTCAGGATTTATCACAGCTGATCCTATACTTCATCCAGCTAGAACAAGCAGCAAATGGCTGAGAAATTGCCTGTGCCCCTAAGAACTCATAGTCTTTTTGAGCTTGTTTACTCCCAGAAATACAGATGGACTCAAATGGAATGGCAGTCTAGAAATCTGGATGGAAAAAATCAAGGCCCAGAAATCTTTCCAATGGGTTAAATCAATAATAAACTAAAAAGAGTGATGGGTCAATTTAGGGTACTAACAAAATCTCATCCTTGTTTTCTAACCTCTACTGCAGTTTCATCTCTGGCCTGAACCTGTCCTTGTGGCCATTGTACACCCTGCTACACTTACTTGTATAATTGTTTTCCCCCAGTAGAATACAAGCTCTATGAGATGGGGAATCATTTAATTTTTGCCCATGTATCCCTTGAACTTAATACAGCACCTGGTACATAGTAGGCATTTAATAAATTCTCATTGAATGAATGAATGAAAGTTCCCTACATAGCCTTCTGGAGTCATTCCTTCCCTCCCCCAAGGGGCAGGGAAATAAAAGAACACTTATAATTCACAAAGCCACCAGATGGCAGATGGCAGATCTGGGTTTGTATTGAGAGCAGGGATTAAACCCCAAGGTGTTTTGTTTGTTTGTTTTCCTGGTATGCCAAGGGTTTTATTTGTGGCTACCCAGATTAATATAATTCAGAAAGTATTGTGAAACTTCCAGGAATGGGCCAAACCAGAAGTATGAGAGAAAGAAATAGGAGAGCAGCCAAAGGACTAAAAAAAGCAGAGGGGAAAGGAACAGTGTTTTGCCAAGACATGAGTGACAGATTGGGAGTGAAGTTGTCTTTAGGCATGTTAGTTCAAGGATTTCTTTTGGCATAACCAGTAGCAACTACAACATATATTTGTAGGAATAAAGGCTTATAGTTATAGAGCTTAAAGAGAATTTCAGTGCTATCTGGTATAACCCTGCTCATTAACCCCAAAGAGGTTAAAGGACAAAGGTCCTACCTGTGTCTACCTGTCCAAAGCAGCAATCAAGACTTTTGCCCATTGAGGAAACCTAAAGTGTGACTGGGATCTGAGGCTAAAGGTGGAGAGGAAGGACCAATCTTCCTCCCCTACAGCTTTGTTTAGTGGCCTGCCTTTAAAAGAATTTGCCTAAACTGCTTTTATGTCGTTGAAGAAATACTTCAAGACTTTGAGTGGAATGTTTGGTTTCTTACTGCAAATAATAAAAAGAAATACTGTGAAGGAGTTTGGAATGGTGTTAGGGCCTGGTTAGCTTAAACTTTATAAATTTAACACAACCACTTAAGCCCGACTTTCACCCTCACTACTTAATTTTCCAGGTTGTAATTTCCACACAATTAGCTCTCCACTTTTTTTACCCAAACTAGTAAACTTTATTTATTCCACTTTACCCACTTCAGAGCTGTGTTCTGCAAAAAGGCTCAGTTCAGAAAGGGGAAAAGCAAAATTGTTGGGAAATTGAGATACTGGCAAAATGAATGGGACATTTAAAGTGGTTACTCCATCTTTTAGATTAGAAATTAAATCATCCTAGGCACATTTAGGATGTGATATCAGGATTTCTATATGTACATATCCTAGAGTCTAGACCATATATTATACATATAAAACCCTTGGCACTTTATATTTTGTATCTCTGTTTTTGTGTACAGAACACACTCCTATTAAACAGTAAACTCTGGAGGACCAGAATAAATGCCTTTTTTTTCCTCTTCTACTTTGTTGCCCCAGAATCGGAATAAGCCCAGTACAGCTAGGCTCCCACTAAATAAGAATAATGCAAATACTGTACACAATGATACCTATTTTCTTTTAAAGGATAAATTTCCCCATTTCAATACCCAGATTATACCTGAACCAACCTTTTCTTTTCCCTGAATCAACCAGATAGTCTTTCTGGGCCTAGACTTGGGTCATTCTTTCATCTGCATAACATTGAGAGTCATTAGCTTTAAATGTGTAAGGAATGCATTCAACTGGTTTCCAGAAAATCTGTTACACTCCAGTTTGCTGAAATATCCAAGTAAAGTGGGGTTCAGGATTTGAAAGGAGGTCATCTAGTCCATTTGAATTAGCATGTAATTATGGAAGTCCTCCCCACTATCCCCCAAACTATATGGAACTTTTGGAATAAAAGGAAGAGAGAAAGAAAAAAGTTCACAGACTTTTCAACCTGGAAGGAACTGTAGAAATTAACCAGTCCAACTATTTATTTTTACTGATGAAGAAACTAGGATACAAAGGGAAATGTAAACCAGCAAGAGGAGGAGACACTCTTCAGATATTTGCACCTGTTCTGAAGCAAAGGGACAGGGATTAAATCTGCCCCCCAAAATTATAATACAACTCTTTCACTCTATACCTCTTCGGTTCTTACTACACTGAATCTCCTTCAAAAGAATTGGTGTGCTCCCTTATTGTGATTTCAGAAAGGCTCCTTGATATCATCTCTTCTGCCTCTGTCTTTCTGTCTCTCTCCCTCCTCCCTCTCTCCCTTTCTCTTTCCCCACTCCCTTTCAGTTTCAGACTATGTGGAAGCTAGTCCTTGTTCTTGGCTAGGCCAACCTCTGTAAATGTGGACAACATCCTATCTCCTTTAGTTTTCTTTAAAGGAGAAAATCTCAATCATTTTTTCTACCCTCTTTGCCTTCATACATTCCCAATTCACAATCATCCTAAACAACAAAACAAGACCTATAGCAGACCATCATCCTTTTAAGCATTTTGCTTCCCTTCTCAAATTCCCAAAACAGTTGTCTCCATTATACTTAACTACCTTTTCTCTTTTTCATTTATTCTCAATGCTTTATAAACTGGCTTCAAACTCATCACTCAACTGAAAGTGCTATTCCAATGTTATTAATAATCTCCTAATTCTTTAAAAAAAATCTGAACTTAAATACTTAAAAGGATAACATTTCTTTCTATTTCACTCCTCAAAGCACAAAAAGGAATCTACATACAACCACAAATCTTTGTTTCATGCCACTTGCTTTTAAAAAAAATAAGATGTATTAAATTTTACAGGTTACTTTTAAAGTTGTCCCACTAACTGTGGCATCTCTATGGCTAGCCCTTTCACTGGTTCTGACTCAAATTAAAAACTGAGAGAAAAAGCAAAAAACTCCTTGGACAAATAAGCAAAGTTAAGCAAAATGAATTCACATGAAGGCCATGTTAAAAAAAAAAAAAGTATGTCTCTGCATCTTGGGTGGATTCTCTATCTGTCAGAAGTTAGGTCATGTGCTTCAGGATAGGACTTTTGGTGATGACATGGATGGTCAAACTTATTGTTCAAAATTTTATGTATTTCAGTTTATTTCTTTCCAGTGTTACTCTCCTTGTAGAAATTGTTCCCACCCTACATTAGGTCATACTATAGAGGACTCTCTAAAATCTTCTCTTTTGTCATTTCTTATTGTCGTAGAAATATAGGGTTTTTTTGGTGTTTTTTTTTATGGAGCAATATTAAAATTACCTTCAGATACCACACAGTTCTTCATCCAATCCCCAACTGAAGCAACTTGAGGTACTTCTTATATTCTAGTTCTTTCTTTTCTTTCAGTTCCCCTCTTCAGTATCAGGCAGTTTATTTTGTTTGTACCATCCATCCCCTCCCTGTGATCATTCTCCCTCTTAACTCTCTTCCCTTCCCCTCATTTCCCTGTTGTGATTGATATTAAACCAAGCTGTGTGTGTTCAACTTTCCTTTGTACTTTTCAGATAAGACTGAGGTTCATCTGATGTCCATTTCCACCCATCATTTCCTCGATTGTTATCAACTCTCCTCATTCACCCGAATGATGTTTAAATATAGTTAAATTATACACAATTAAGTATAACTAAATTTAAGTCACAGACTGAAGGGTGACATGTAAGTGCAGTCAGCTCCTACATAGTTTGCTACCTAAATATATACAAAACACATAATGTAAGTCTAAGGGAACCTTTGGGAGTAGGCATTGACAGCTGGAAAAAAGGCATCTTGTAGAAGGTGGCTCTGAGCTATGTCTTGATGGAAACCAGGGATTCCAAGAGGTGAAGATGAGATGGTAATTAATTCCAGACAGGAGGAATATCCAGTGCAGAAACCCAGAGACAGAAAGGAACAAGAAGACCAGTTTGGATGGATTGTAGAGTACATGAAGGGGAATAATGTGTAGTAAGTTTATAAAGGCTGAATTCACAGGTCATAAAGAGCTTTAAATGCTAAACAAACAGAGGAGCTTATAATTGATCCTAGACGTTACAGAGAGGCCCTGGGATTTAATGAAGAAGTACAAGGAAGTGACATGATCAGACCTACAATTTAGGAAAATCACTGGCAGCTGTGTAAAGGGTGGATTGGAAAGGGGAGAGACTTAAAGCAGGGAGAACAATTAGTAAGTTATTGCACTAATCTAAGGAAAGGGAAGGGAGTGTGACTGGATTGCACAGTGGTGGGCCCCAAATCAGGAAGACAGCTTCCTCAATTCAAATTTGGTCTCAGACATTTACAAGCTGTGTGATCCTGAACAAGTCACTTAACCTGTTTGACATGGCTGAAACAACTGAACAACAGCAACAGGGAAAGGGGATGAAGACATGAACCATGGTCATGAGGGTTGAGAGAGGGGACTAATATGAAAGTGTAGAGGAATATATAGAAAAATGGGGGAGACCTACAAGAAAAAGGGAAGTTTGAAATAGAGATGGAATTGTGAGAAAGGAGAAATACTTGGTTTTTGGCATGGGCATGGTACCCCCAAAACTACAGAAGTGTTTCAGGCAAACTATAAGCAGGGAAATTCCTTTGCTCCCTTACATTCTTGTGACTCCTAACCCAAAATATCTGATAACTCCTATAAGACCCTGAGAGGATTATCCTCCTTGCATTGTCCTTTAGATGGACAGAGAGATACACCACCTTGATATCATCAAGTTGTATCTCAGACATCCATCTGTCCTCTAAACTATGAGAGTCACCCCCTATGTCTTCATGCAGACCTGGTCAGATGACCAAACCCCGCCACTGTCACATCTTCACTTCACCATGGCACAGAGTTACGTCTCCACTGTTGTAAAGAGTATAAAATCCCCAGAATTGATGGGGGGGGGGAGGTTGGACTGGACACAGCTTTTCCATCCATGCTGTCCTCCCAAGGAGCAGCTCCCCATCTTGCTGTTCCACCTTCCTGTCCTCTTGGCCATTCTCAACATTACTTTCCAAATTAATACATTTCTCTTTTTACTTTTAAGCTAAGATTTGGAGTCTTGCATTCTTGCAAAAGGTATCCTTCCTGAACCCAGGGGTTCACCATTACACCCCACAACAGTTTTGTTATCCTGAGCTTGAGAAAAATCCAAGTTTTTTCTTGTTTTTTTTTCTAATTAGTAAAACTACAACAGCTTTCTCATTAATTAAACTTAAGCTTCCACCACAGTTCATTAAATATTATTTAAGAAACTAGAGAAATCTCATTTCCCAATACTAATTACTCTTAATTCTCTATATAGTAAATCTCTTACAAATAGATATATATTATGATGACTTAACATATGATTTATTAAAAACAAAAGCAATAAAAACCAAATACACATATAATTTTTTAAAACCATTTTTAATTGTGCAAAAGATCCCAATAAGATTCACATTAGACTTTCACTGTAATGAAGGGTAGATGACTTTTCCATAAGTTGTGAAAACACAATTGTGTACATTCAGTTTCTTTAGAGATACCAACTAAAGTCTCTTCTAAAAAATCTTCTAAAGGAAAACATCAAAACTTCATCCAAAAAAACAGTCTTTCTATCCCCCATCTCACTGTTTCCCAGTTTCTCTCCAATCATGACAGGAAAACAAATTCTTCACCAGACTTATTCCTCATAGAGGTCTCTTTTTATGTTTCTTCATTATATAAGAATTAAGATAGTTCTAATGTAATGTATAATGGAGTAGCTCTTAAAAACAACAACAACAAAATCTTTACCTTCTGTCAATCAATACTTTGTATTGGTTCCAAGACAGGAGAGTGGTAAGGGCTAGGCAGTGGAGGTTAAGTGACTTGCCCAGGGTCACACAGCTGGGAAGTATCTGAGGTCAAATTTGAACCTAGGACCTCCCCTCTCTAGGCCTGGTTTTCAATCCACTGAGCCAACCAACTGTCCTCTACTATATCTCTTTGCAGGGGGCATTGGCTGCCTATCTTCCCTGGACTGGCTTACCCCACTATACCCCACTTCCCAGAGAAAGGGAACACCACCTCTATGCAGCAATCTTTTAAATTCCTTCAGGATCCTAGGGGTAAGCCTGTGCTTGACACTTAATGGGTACCTAATTATACTTTGTCGACTGACTGGTTGGTTGAGCATATTTCCTCTCAACATCTGACTTTACTACTAAAGAATCTTAATCTTCTCCAATTCATATAGCAATTCCCACGTCCTTTTCATATTAAATCTCCTCTTCAGAGCTTTTCCCTGTTCCATTGGATCCTTCATCATCAGTTTTATCTAGGGTTAATGATAGTATTCTAGGTTTAGACATACTGTGATTTTTTTTTTTTAATGAACATAAGGTTTGGGTTTATTTTTCTATTGTCTAATATCCTATGCTTTGTGGGCCATTTGCATTGGGGTGATCTATGCAGAATCTAAAAATTATAACTGAGAACTTGTTAAGTATGTATATAACGTATATATATATCTTAAATCTGAACCTGTAACTTCATTGGTATGGAAACTCCCAGTGACGAAGTTCTGACTACCAAGATGCCATGTTCTGTAACCAGGATTACCTAACAGCTATGCCACACTTAGAAGTAAGCTTGGTGGGATGAATGTTTAGTAGCAACCACTTTAAGCCGAGTTGGTTCTCCCCAGGGCATGAGGGAGTTGAGGGAGATCATCCCCTGGTCCATGGAGAAGTATTTGTACTTCTGTTCATTCTATATGTTATCAATACATATCTCATTATAAAAGCAAATTTCTATTAAGTACTTATCAAGAATAAAGAAATATTGAGAACCAGGCCCAGAGATGGGAGGTCCTGGGTTCAAATGTGACCTCAGACACTTCCTAGTTGTGTGACCCTGGGTAAGTCATTTGACCCCCATTGCCTAGCCCTTACCACTCTTCTGCCTTAGAACCAATACACAATATTGATTCCAAGATGGAAGGTAAAGGTTTTTATTTTAAAAAAATGTGTCAGTGAAGGATAAGGAGATATTATTTAGTATAACTGATATTAGGGCACTAATCATTGGTGATGATATTGAGGGGAACAAATCTGAGATCTTAAGCTGATAACATGAGAAGTACCCCACATTTCCTCAAAGGTATTTTTATAATCCTGAGGGGGAGATGTGGCATTGGCCTACAGGCTATTCCATGAACAAGACACTCCATCTCTAGGCTCCAGGCATTTTCTCTGGCTATCCCCCATGTGCCTGAAACACTCTATCTTCTCCGGACTGACTACTGACCTCTCTGACTTCCAATTAAAATCTCATTTTTTTATTGGTGGCCTTGCCCAACTCCTCTTAATTCTAGTGCCTTCCTTCCGGCAATTGCTTCCTATTTGTCGTGTATTGCTGGTTTGTACATATTTCTTTGCTTGTTGTCTCCTCATTAGACTGTGAGCTCCTTGAGAGTAGAACTATCCTCTGCCTCTTTTGGGGTCCCCAGTGTTTAGCAGAGTGTCTGGCACCTAGTAGGTACTTTGATAAATGTCATTGGCTGACTGAGATGTAGCCAGCTGTGCTCTAGGAATGTGACTTGTTAGTGCCTGTGTGTGTGTGTGTGTGTGTGTGTGTGTGTGTGTGTGTGTATTAAGTCCATTCCCTTAAATATATTATTTGACTTTGGCCATCTTTTTTTTGTACCTGCATACTTTGTAAGATATTCCTTCATTCTCAGTATTTCAGTAAGTGGAAAGAATTTAGCCAGCTACCCTAGTAGTCCAAGAAAACCTTGTGTTTTGGACCTAGCTTTTTTGGTACTCTCTTTACCTTAGATGTGCTCGCTTCCTCTGGCTGGCACCATTTCTGTTTTCTAGAATTTTTTATACCTTCAAATTTCTACTCTAAAAAATTCCACGGACCATATATTTTAGTTGCTGCTTCTCTGCTTGTGACATAAACTCTCTTCTTATGCCTATTAGTATTTCTACTTTCCTTCAAAGTTCACCTTAAGTGCCAGTATGTACATGAGGCCTTTCTTGATCCCCTCTCTCTAGCTACTAGGGTCTCCCCTTTCCCAGACACCATCTATTTGTTTTCTATATATTTATTTTTCTATATATTGTCTTCCCTGAAAAAATATAAACTCCTTGAGGGCAAGTACTGTTTTATCTTCAGTTCTATGGACCCAGTATCTTGAATATTTCTTGATCCATAGTTGGTATTTAATAAATATTATTGATTAATTCATTGATTGGCATCAGAGATGGGAAACCAATAAAATGCATCTAAGTAAGACTCCCTCCCACCTTCACCCCCTACCCACTATAAACAATATTAGTAGTTGGCTATCCTAGTATGTGGAGTCAGCTTTAAGCCCTAGTTTGGTTGGCCATTTGCTGTCCTAGACCTCCAAAATCTACCACGCTGATTAAGAATAGTGAAGGGAAAGCTGAAGTTGAAAGTATCGATCAGCTTCTTCACAGAAGCATTAAGCATCCTGAAAAACCTTTTCTCCTTTTGACATGACATGAAGACATCTGGCAGCCATTCTGTTGCTATAGTGTTGTGTTCCTGTTCCTGTTCTTCTCTCAGAGTTCTTACCTCTTTGAGGTACCTTTTCATATGTAATGTTAAAAACAAAATTATAATAAAAGTCTTGCTTTTTGTTTTACTCTTTTCCAATATAAGGAAACTTGGAAATTTTACAAAGTATTCTACAGACCATTTTTATGCATGTTTATAAACACTGAGACCCACAATTCCCACTTACCAGCTAGAGAAGAACCCATTTGTCCCTACCTTAACCTAGTCTCCAATGAGTTGCCAAATTCCCATACCAACCAATCCCATTATGACCTAAATTATGCTTTTTTTTTGCCATCAATATGGAATTTTGTCAAAGGCTTTTTGACAGATGGAAGAAATTAAATCTACTGCTTCTCTTTTACATTAATTCATTCAACCAGTGTTAATTCAGCATGTAGTATGGTAGAAAGATCACTAGATAAGAAATCAAAACACTTGATTCAAATATTGGTTTGGCCAGTTATTACCTATGTGACCTTGGATAAGTCAAACTTCTGTGGACCTCACTTTATCTGTAACGTGAATGGGGCAGGTCTTATATTAGGTAAGGCTCTATCAGCACTAAATCTATAATCTTATTATGGAAAGAATAAATATGAGTAGGTCCCTATTTTTATGGTGCCTAAAATATACATATATATTTTATTCCTTCTCAAATAACTTCAATCTCTATTAGGTAGATATTATAGATATTATTATACCCATATTACAGATGAAAAAACTGAAGTTTAGAAAGTTTAAGAGGCTTGCTTATAATCACACAACTAGCAAGTATCAGAGGAAGGTTTTGAACGTAGGATTTCTAATATCAAGTCCAACATTCTGTCCATTTTGCCAAATTATGCCCCTCCTCACCTAAATCCTGTCCATACCTTTTCTCTACATGAATACTTATCTATGTGTATTCCCTAGATATGTCCACTCCTCCCACTATTAGTATGTTTAGTAGTAAGAGAGTTTCCTTCAGATTAGAGGGAAAATATTTTATTGATGCTTTTATTACCACAATATTTCATTAAGTAGCTTTATCTTGAATTTTTTCCTCTACTAACAAGTAAGAGTAAACATATCACTGGGGACTTGTGAGTTACTTCTGAGTGAGTCAGTTATTTCTGTGTGGATAAAGACCAACAGAATATCTTGAACCTGAATTAGCTTATTCAGTAGGTATTATATGTGAGAAAGGGGTGCCCCAGGTGCTACATGACTGAATAGAACATTTATATGGGTATAATTTCTATGCTTATATATGTATATGTGTGTGTGTGTGACTCTTAAGTCTTGGAAAAATCAGAGGATTTTCTCACTCGTGATTATCTATTCGTAATACTTCTTAATATTCTAAGACCTCCTCCTTATTTTCAGCATATAGTTCAAAAATATTATAAAACAAAGTTTTAATAAAAGGATCATGAAATATATCCCCCAAGTATACCCTTGGAAAAGAAAATAAATTCTTCAAAGGAGAACACTTTTCTGATATCAAAATATAAATGTAGTGAGGGGACCCAGAAAGAAGGGATAGAAAAAGAAGACTTATTCAAAATAGGGAGCTCTTTTTTTTTTTAAACCCTTAACTTCTGTGTATTGGCTCCTTGGTGAAAGAGCGGTAAGGGTGGGCAATGGGGGTCAAGTGAGTTGCCCAGGGTCACACAGCTGGGAAGTGGCTGAGGCTGGATTTGAACCTAGGACCTCCTGTCTTTAGGCCTGACGCTCAATCCACTGAGCTACCCAGCTGCCCCCCTCATTCAAAATAACTACAAAATAGACAAAAATTTGAGAGACTAGCTACTAAGGTACAAGAACTAGGTAAATATAAAAACAAAACTTTTTTTATAGAATAAAGTCCTAAAAATTGCAGAGATATTAGTTGTTCATGGTTGGATCATGACAATATAATAAGAACAATATTGTCTCTATTAATTTCAGTTATTTAGTGTCATTCCAATAAAAATACCAAAGGATTACTTTAGTGAGAGAGTAAAAATAGTAACAAAATTCATCTGGAGAAACAGGCAATCAAAAGGAAACTGATACAAAGTGAAATGAATAGAATACTTTTTAGACTAACAATATTGTATACAGAATCAATTTTGAAAGACTTAGGAACTCCAATTCAATGACCAATTATAATTCCAAGGGACTCATGATGAAACATGCTATTTGCATGATAAACCCAGCAAATAAATCAAAGTTCCTCTCCCTCTTTTTCTTTCTTTTTTTTTTTTTTGCACATGGCTAATATGAGAATTTATTATACATGACTATACATATATATAAATATTTGTAATGGGTTTTGTTTTTCTTGCCTTCTCAATGGGTGGAGCAAGGGAGAAAAGGAGGGAGAGAATTCAGAGCTGATATAGTTCTAGAAATACTAGAAATAGCAAAAACAAAAGAAATTTAAGACCTTAAGATAGGAAAGGAGGAAACAATAGTACTCCTATTTTCTGATTATATGATTATTTACTTAGAGTAACCTAGGGCAGTGATGGCAAACCTTTTAGAGATTGAATGCCCAAACTGCACCTTCAAGCTGCCTATGAGCTCCCTACATTACCCCAGACAGTAGAGGGAGGAAGTGCTTGCATGGGACTGCTATGCAGAGAGACAGGCTTGTGAACATTGTCCATAGGCTCATTGGAGAGTGGGAACAGAGCATCACCCTCTGGTGTTCTGGGACACTGTGAAGATGGGATTAACTCTCCCCTTGTCTATTTTTAGTTACTCAAATCAAGAACTTAAAGTACCCCTACTTAACACTAAGTAAGAGAGTACACTAGTCACTTACTAGAGTAAGTTCACATCTCCAAAGGCAACTGCCACCCTCTCCCCCTGCCAGTTCTAGGCAAATTGAAAGACTACCATTGGTTTTTGTTAAGGGGGAGTGACAGGAAGTGATAAGAAATGATGTGGAAAAAAGGAGGATAAAAGAGGAAACTATCATGGTCTAGATTCATTCCTTTCCTGGCTTCTGGAGAGATTGATTCCAGAGATTCATTCCCTTCCTAGCATTTGGAGAGATTGGTTCCAGAGATTCCTGCCTTGGCTTGGAGGAGATCTTTTCCCTAGATCCTGCTTCAGCTTACTGGGTGAGTGGTTGAGATTCCTGCCTTGGATTTGGAGGAGGCTGTGTTGGTGGAACTCTGGCCAAAGATACCACCAGAACTTTTGGCTGAGGATTACTGGGAAATCCATGTGGGGACAAGGGATGTGGGGAAGCCCCTGCAGGGCTGAGCCTCACTTCTCCAGAGAAGGGCTGGTAGGCTTGTTAAAATCTGTCTCTTTAGCTACATTTTTCCATTTACACTCTTTCCAACTCTTTGTAAATAAAGCTGCTAAAAGTCATTTTGACTTAAGTTATAATATTTTAAATTTGATGACCACAATATTACTTTATAACTATAATATTTAGCATAAAAACTAAATTTAAACTATTAAAGCATGCATGCCACTTCTTTGCCAACATGGTTTTAGGGAATCAACAAAAAAACTAATTGAAATAATAATCAAATAACAAAATAAACACACAAAAATCAATAGTACTTCTATTAAAAAACAACAAAAATCCAAGAGGCAGAAATAGAATGGGAAGTCATATTCAAAATATTTACAAAATTCACCAAATATTTGGGATTTAATTTACTAACATACACTCAATACTTTTATAGATTCAATGCAAAATGTACCTTAAAAATGCACCTTAGTGAAGGGGGCAGCTGGGTAGCTCAGTGGAGTGAGAGTCAGGCCTAGAGACAGGAGGTCCTAGGTTCAAACCCGGCCTCAGCCATTTCCCAGCTGTGTGACCCTGGGCAAGTCACTTGACCCCCATTGCCCACCCTTACCACTCTTCCACCTATGAGACAATACACCGAAGTTAAGGGTTAAAAAAAAATGCACCTTAGTGAGATAAAGAAGGTCTTAAATATCTGGACTCATATCAGAACTCATTGCTGGGCTGTGCCAATATAAAAAAAATTAAATACTATGAAAGTTGATTTATAGATTTAATTCTATTCCAGCCAAAAAGAGATATTTTACTGAGCTACATAAAGATAATAACCAAATTCATTTGAAGGTATGAAAGATCTAGAATAATAAGGAAAATAATTTAAAAAGCTATGGATCAAAAGGAGAAAAGTGCTTCTAGATCTCACATTTTATTATTAAGCAGCATTATTAAGCATTGTTTATAATTAAGCATTATTAATCAAAACAATTTAATACTGATGGAAAAAATAGGAAAGTAGATCATGGAACTAAAATAGATAAGGAAGAATCAGAAAAGGTGGAACTCAATAATAATCCAGTTGTTTTTTATAAAGTTGAAAACATGAATTACTTAGTAAAGAATGTTCTGTTTGATAAAAATTGATGGGAAAAGTGGAAAACAGTCTGATAGAAATAAGGCAAATAGCTTATATCATATTTCACAATATGGCAGCATGACTTAAATATGAAAGATCAATGCTATTCATTAATCTTTGATACTTGAAATTGAAAAGCTTTTTCACTAATGAAATTAATGAATTTAAAATAAATGGGAAGTGATTAAGTGGGCAAAAAAAACCTTTGCTTTAAAAACATTTGATAAAGTTTGATATCTAAGAATATTTAGTCAGCTAACAAATACATAGGACCAAAATTCATTCCCCACTAGAAAACTGATCAAAGTATAGGAACAAAAGATTATAACAAGAATTACAAACTACTAACCACCACATGAAATAATCAAAACTACTGATAGGAGAAATAAAATCAAAATAATCCTGAGGTTTCACCTCACACCTAGCAAAATAACTTAGTTGACAAAACTATTAAGTTATTGGAGGGATTGTGGAAACAAATGCACACTAAAGCATTGTTAATGGAGTTGTGAACTGGTATAGCTATTCTGGAAAGCAATTTGGAATTATGGAAATAATATGGTTAACTCCATGTACCTTTTGTTCCAGAGATTCCATTTCTAGATATTTGCCCCAAGGATGTTATTAACAAAAAGAAAGGGTCCATATATATCTAAGTATTTATAACAGTACTTTTTTTGCATGGTTTTAGAGTTAGAACAAAGTCAATACCTGCAAACTGGGGAATGGATAAATAGACTGTGGTGTGATAAATATGATGAAGCATGGAAATACATTAACTAATGGAAAGAATAATCACAAAACAATCAAAGATGAATCTTGCAAAATTATAAAGAACAAGTGGACCAGAAAGTAGAGTTATCAGAAGATATCTCCTCTTTTCCCCATCCTTGTTTGCAGAGATGAGGATAGTCCATGAGTTTAGAACATTATAAGTATATATAGTAAGACTTTTAAAAATACGTTAATTGGTTTTGCTGATTTTTTTTCTCTTTTGGTTGCTTTAGTATTAAAAATTATCATTAATTAATAAAGCATGGATCTCTGGGAAGAGAGAGGAGGAGAAATACAGGGGAAATTTTAAGTGATATAAAAAACAAATGTTAATAAAAATTATTTTTAAGATTCTTTGATATGAAGAATGGCTTTCTGGGTTATAGGGGGAAATCTAGGTATTATAAAAACAGAAAACAAATAAGAATCCATTTAAAAAGAAAAGAAGTATGTTGGATTTATTATCTAATAATTATAACATTTTTGTTTTATTATTTTTTTAAAGCAAAGCATTTTGGGGCAGCTTGGTGGCTCAGTGGTTTGAGAGTCAGGCCTAGAGATGAGAGGTCCTAGGTTTAAATCTGGCCTCAGATACTTCCTAGCTTTGTAACCCTGGGCAAGTCACTTAACCCCCTCTTGCCTAGCCCTAACCGCTCTTCTGCCTTAGAACAAATCACAGTACTGATTCTAAGATGGAAGGTAAGGGTTTAAAAAAAAAAGCAAAACATATGATAGAGATTTGTGATTTCTTATACAAATTTCTTTTTGCATTGTACTTTGCATATAGAAATACTCTTTTTTGGTGTTTGTTAAGTAAATAATAAAAAACATGAAACATTTACATTTGAAATAAATATAATTCATTTTAAGAGGAAAGATATTATCTCTCTTTTCTTCCACTCTCCTGAATATGTGCCTTGGAATTGTTCTCTCTGAGACTTCCTAGGAGGGGTGAGGCAGGAACACTTTTCCCTACCTTTGCTAATATTGCAACCAGAACTAAAGCATGGGCTTATGCAGGTCAGCCTAAGTTGGCATCCCAAAGGCATGCTATCTTTTCTGCTTTGGTTCTACAGGCATTTATTTCAGAGCAGATGATGTGAACCAATCACCAGTCATAACCAGCTATTCAGGGACTCATTCAGGGATAATCCTGAGAAAAGGTTTGCTCTTTTCCTAACCTCCTCTCAAGGTACCTGTCTATTCCTAGACTTGCTAATATAATTTATTGTCTCATTACCTAAACATACTCACTGATTGAATTTTACCTCAGTTATACAGAGGCCAAGAGTTAACTAGAGTGGATACATAAATGTAAGTCTAACAGAGAATCTCACTTCTTTCTAAATTCCCTACAGCAGCAAAGGAGGGTACCATGTAGCCCTAATATTGCTTACTTTCCCATCAAATTATTATGTATGCCTGTGTGTCAACGAAAACTAGTGGTAGCCAGTTAAATTGTTAGGAAAATTTAGGAGGCACTATCTCAGAACCAATTAGAGACTCTGAGGGTCTAGAAGTGGAGAGGAAGGACTAGGGTCGTCACATAAAGCAGGTCTGGAAAGACTTGGAAAGCACAAAAAGCAACCAATGTACAAAATAGCTAGATGGCTCAGTGGATATAATTTAGGGCTTGTAGTCAGGAATGCCCAAGTTCAAATCTAGCCTCAAGACACTTACTAGCTGCATGATCCTGAGTAAGTCATTTAACCTCTATTTGCCTTAGTTTCCTCATCTATAAAATAAGGATAATGATAGCACCTACTTCCCTGAGTTGTTGTAGGGATTAAATGAGGTAATAATTATGAAGTTCAGTGCCTGGCTATATTAGTGATGATGATGATGATGGTGATGATGTTAAACTGAGGAGTGGTAGAGAAGGGAGATATTGAGGAGAACCATTAATCCTACAGGCATCTATGTTGAAGCAGAAGACACAGAGAGATCCTACCAGTTGCACCCTAACTACTCAAAGACTGAGAGAAACTCCAAGACAAAGGTCCACTCTTTCCCCAACTTTCCCCACCCCAGTGCTTGCCTATCTAAAGATTTTGTAATATAATCTGCTTCTTTGTTAACTGAGGGCTCCAGTAACTTCAATGTTGTCCCAACCACAAAGACACCAGGGGTTAACTAGAGATAGTTAAAAGTGTAAATTAAGGCAGAGAGCCAACTCTTGACTAAATATTAGGAATTTTCCTAATTGGGGGCTTGGAGCGATTGTCATTGTACTTAACTTTTCAACTAACAAACTCCCTAAAGCTACAGCGGAGGGAGTCCTGTGGACCTTAGGGGCCATTATATTTCCCCAGACTTAAAATGAGCTAATTATTGTGACAGGATGTTAAACTTGTTTGTATGATTAATGCAGGCATAGATGGAGATTTCAGGAGAATTTTAGCCTCTTTAAAGAGTGTTGTGTGTAGATGCAAAGCATGGAATCCCTGCAAAGGTACAGGGAGAGCCTCACCCAGAATTCCTGGGGACCCCTCTGGAGAACTTTGGGTGAGGGGCAGTTGAGAAGGGTTGAGGACAGTTAATTGGTGGGATTGGATGTGAGCAGATACTGTGCTTGTTTCTCCTGACTTGGGGTTTCTCCTGAGAAACCATTGTAGCTTAAACCAGTAGTTTCTACTCGTAGAGTTAGCCTATTTGTCATTTCTATTCTATTAATAGAATAAGCAGAGTATCTGCTCACATCCAATCCCACCAATTAACTGTCCTCAACCCTTCTCAACTGCCCCTCACCCAAAGTTCTCCAGGGGGGTCCCCTGGAATTCTGGGTGAGGCTCTCCCTGTACCTTTGCAGGGATTCCATGCTTTGCATCTGCACACAACAAGAGATAGAAGATATTATCCCTCTTTCATTATAAATTACACTGCAGACGCCAGTTAATCTCTTTGGATTAACCACAAAAAGAGAAATATATTATAATCATAAGCCCTAGGTAGATGCAAGTTTACTACCAATAGGTTACATGTACCAAAATTTGGATGGCCCTAAAACTAAGATAGATAAACCCTTAAAGCAAATAAGAGTCTGGGAAGGATAAGCAACACAAGTTGGAAGTACTGTCCTGTATCAACTTTTCCTTGACCAGTTCTACCTGCGGTAATGTTGAAGAATATTGAGGTGCCTTGGGCTAAAGCTTCCTTCCTGCTTCATTCCTTTTACATGAATTCTGCATATAAATCCACTTATCACATTAATATTATGATTATTATTTTCTTATTAATTTGAAAATTATAAAGGATTTTATACAATAAATACATTACCATTATTTTTTCATCCATTAAAATTTTTATTTGTTATAAAATAGAAGCTAAGATAATTATTGTGTTATTTTTTTTAGCCCCAAAGGGTAGAATCAATAGGCAGAAGTTGTAGATTTAGACCTGATGGCAGAACGTGACTTTATAACAATTGTTTATGCAGTAGAAAGAGTTAGGAGAACTGAGTTTGAATTTTAGCTCTGCTCCTTTCTACCTGTGTGACATTGGGCAAGTCTTTCAACTTCTTTGGGTTTCAGGTTCCTGGTTTGTAAAATGAGGGTATAATAGGGGTTTGTAGCATACCTAAACTACCTACCTAAGATGGCATTGCCCATGTGGAAAATACTAGGAAAGTTGCTTCTAGGAGACTAGAGAATGTTCTGCAGTTGGCCTGCCCTATGACTAAAAGAAGCCTTTTTCTGTTAGCTGTATAAACAATGCAGTTGTATCTTAATACATGCTTCCCTGAGTGCATTTGGGGTTTTTCTGAATTTCTGAAAGTCTAAAGGTTAAGGTGAAACCATACAGTAAGTAGGAAAGGTCCTAAGGCCTACTGCTTTCTCTTCCCTCCTCATTATAAGCCATGTGGCCCAAGAAAGACCTCATCACCTGAATATACATCAATGTTGGACTTTATAATAATTAAATAGAATGTTGTGCCAAACTGTAAGAGTGAAAAAGTTGTGGTCGCCATTTATATTTATATTTATAATTTATTATAAACTATAATTTTATAATAATTATTTATAATTAATGCATATATTATAATTTATAACTATAATAATTGTTTATTTTATAAAGCAGGTCTTTTATAATTTAATAATTTATAATAATTAAAATTTTCATCACCTTTATTCATAATTTATTCATAATAATTATTCATAATTACAATTTATATTAATATAATTTATAATTACTTCTAATAATTAAAATTAAACTATTAATATGTTAGTAGATTTATTATAGCAAAGTAGAGATAGTAAAGAGAGGTAAATGTAGGAAGGAGGTAGGAAATATTGCCTAGCTAAATACTCTAAGTCCAGATCTGGGTGCCTCCAGACCACAGGTACGAATCTGACTGTGAATATCACCAGCTTACCAGAGTGTCTCCAGCCAAATGTTTCACTGACCAAAAGAGAGTCTAATGCTGCAAAGACTGAGCCGCCAAAGAGGGTCTCACTGAAGAGAGTGTCTCAACAAAGACAGGAGAAGAGCCGAAAAACCAGTGTCTCAGGGCAGGGTCTCTTCAACCCAAGCGAGTCACTGAAGCTGAATTCTTCTTTCAGCAAGAACCACCATTGCAGAATCTCCAACACAGAATGAGTGAATTGGCTCTCCAGTCTTGCCTTCTATAAGCCCTTTCCCCATGTCACTTCTAGTCTCTGATTTCTACTTCCTTACACTGTGGGCTGTTCTATCTCTAAGCATCTCAATGGTAAAAAGACCTCCAGGTCTCTGATTAAATTAAAACAGAGGGAGGAGAAGTCCAAGTCCCTGATTGATTAAGTTAAAAAGAAGCAAAGGAGGATAATTCCATTTATACAACTTGAATGCATGAAAATCCCCAACTATGCTCAGTCAGGTAGTTTTAAAATAGTTTCAGCTATGCAGCAATGGAAAATAGTTGGCTCAACCACATAATAGGACAACTTCAGAATGTCTACATAGGAACCTGTTCTTCATTCACCTGGAAGCAGGGCTCTTAGCATCTTTCAGATAGATGATACCATCTTAGGTGGTCTAGGCATATTCCAAAGCCCCATTATTAGGATATTGGTTGTCCTCTAAGGATGGCCTCTATGGCCCTAGCCAACTCTTGGTCTATGAACCTGTGGTCCTACCTAGAGCTATCAAAGAGCAGAACTGGCTACCTCAGAAGCAATGAGTTGGTTCCCTTTTTCTTAAAAATTTCAAGCAAAGGTTGTTGAGGACATAGTAGAGAGAATTTTTGTTCAGGTACAGGCCCCTGAGGTCTTTGAGAGTCTCATCTGTCTAGAAAGGTTAATTGTATGTGGCATGACTAGGAGAGCCTTCTAAGGTCCATTTTAGTTTTTAAAAAGTGAGGAGTGCCTTCAAAGAGATTAGAATGAAGCTCAAAATGCTGTCATAATAGAATAGCTATAGAATAGATGGGTAGCTAGGTTGTAATTACAGGATAAAGAAATGGAACTTTATCTACAATTAATGATGAGACTAAGATGCCTCACATGGCTACTCTGTAGGTTGAACTTAGGGGAGAGATGAACTTGGAACTTCACTTCAATGCCTAAGGTGTATAGTGCTCTCCCCTACTCACTTTATGCTGTGTAAATGGAAATTTTATATCCTTTAGACTTCATTTCCCAGAATTCTTACCTTGCCCCAAACTTCCCTTTTCCTTTCTGTTTACTTGCATCTTTTACATGATCGTATATAAGTTTTGGGTAATGCCTTCTCACACTCTCTTCCATGTGAGTGGTGAGCGCTCCCTGTGTGTTCTCTACCTCTCTAGTTAAATATTAATAAATATTTATAAATATTATACTTTGGAGATATTGAATATTAATTTTAAAATCTACAATCCCTGCAATTATTTTGTGAAAGGCAAGAGAGTAGCTGGAAAGAGAAGATGAGTATATTGAGCAATCGGCATAATCACTTAATAAATCTACAATAAATCAACATTGCTTTTTTGATTAATGGTTCACATTCATAAAATTCATATACAAGTTTATTTAAATGGACACCAAATATTTAGTTCATTTTAAAATCTGAGTGCTTGCTATGTGAAAAGTACTGTATATATTCTATGAGTACATACAATAATCTTAAATCCCTTGTACTTACTTTGTATGTATTTATGTAACCAGGTGGAGAAAAGCCCTTTCTAGAAAGAAGACTTTTAACTTATATGAACTAGGTTCATTCCTGGGGAAGCCTGATTGCAAAAAGAGGGGACAAGGCTTTTCTTGTACTTTCTAGCTCCTTACATTCAAATTGAAGTTCTGGAGAAAAATCTCTTCCTTCCTAAAAGAATTTTAAAAAACTAAGTACTTTCTGGCTTTTTTACTTAATATGTAATGTAAGTATCAGATATAAGACAGATATTTATTTCATTTATCTATCACAAGATAAATACTTAAGACCCCAAGGATTCATAAATGTTCCTTAAAACCTTTAAAAATGCTTAATTAATGACCCTTGGTCTCAGGGCAGGGTGCCTTCTCCTACCATCCAGGGCTATGATTCTGAGCATACATATACCTGGTTTATGTCCTCTCTAACCTCTAACTTGAGAGGGAGGCTTTTCTTATGCTCTGTTTCATTCTTGCATTCATCCCATTCTTGAAAGAGTTCAACTTGGGAAAACTTCTAAAACAAAGCTTTGGAATGCCTCATGTCCAGGGTCTCTTTAAAAGGGATTTACAGAGTTCTATCTAGAATGGAATAGGACAGCTATTTATTTCTTCTGCCACAAAAGAAATGTTTAAAACACTAAAGACTCATAAGGCCACACTGACAAAATGACATGAAACAAGAACCCATTACTCCTATCATCTTCTCTTGGGACATTTGTGGGATTGCTGTGTAGACATTTTACTTTCATCTTGGATCTGTACTATCTAAGGAACTCAAGACACATCCTGGCTTTCACAGTTCTTGCATCTGTAGTATCTTCCTGGTGATGGTCACCTTATCTTCTGAGAAGTTGTTTTGAAGGTCACCTTCTGCTGCATAACCCATTGCCTGTATCTAGTGGCTCTCAAACTCTAAAGCCCACTTGGTAGAGCAGTTATCATTGTTGTAGGAGGAGAGGAGAAAAAGACCTACTGTCCCATGGCATGAAGTCAGAGGGAGAACTTAAAAAGTTCTAAAATGCTCTACAGATAAGAAGACAGAGGAGAGCAGAATTATTTCTCTTAGAAATCCACTGAGGTGGTGCCTACTGGCTCCAGCATGAGTATATACTACCATGGGGATGAAGGGATCAACCAGGACCCTCTAGTTATGCATATCATTTAGCAGGATGTAAGAACATGTGTGTTGATAGACATTTCTAGGGTGCAGATTCAGCTCCACTTGCACCCCATCTCCACATGTGCTCTAGTCCAATCCCTCACTACACACGAAAAAGTAATACCTATCATATTTTCCTGAAAATAAAAAGCACTTTGTGGACTGTTGAACAGTTTATTTCACTTTATTGGGACTTTCATTGTCTGCTTAGCAGAGTAGGATGATTGACAGAAACAGGTTCCAGAAGTATAAAACAGAAAAGAATAGCTGATATTCAAAAACTGAGTGCACCAAGAACCAAAAAGCAACTCAGAGCTATTCTTGGAGCTACTGGTTTCTGTAGACAATGGATACCTGGATATAGTGAAATCACAACATGTTTAACAGATCTAACCAGGAATACAGAACCAGAACCTCTGAAACTAAAGCCTGAACATCGAGTAACCTTAAATAAGCTTAAAGAAGCCATATTATCTGCACCAGCATTGAAAATCCCAGACTATACAAAACCATTCCAACTGTTTGTTAATGAGATCAAAGGTGTTGCTTCTGGAGTACTTACACAGACTTTGGGATAAAGTTATCATCCAATTGGACATTATAGTTGTCAGCTTGATCCAACAGCTGCAGGTACTATTCCCTGTCTAAGCAGGGTAGCAGCTGCTGCTGTGTTAGTCCAGAAGTCAACAGATTTAGTTTTGGGATGTCCTTTAGTGGTCTATTGTTCACATCAGATAGAAGCACCAATGAGGAAATTTCGTACTCAAGCTTATTCAGATCAACAAATTTCCAAGTATGAAATTATTCTCCTGGATAGTGAGAACGTCCAGTTGAAGAGGTATAGTGTATTAAATCCAGCTACACTTCTTCCTGATTTGCCAAAGAATGGTGAACCATTATATCAGTGTATGGAGGTAGTAGATCTAGTGGATATGTGCCTAGAATGGATTTGAAAGACACTCCTATTGAAAATCCAGATTTGATATTATTCACTGATGGTTCTTCATATTTGTGTAATGGAATTAGATGTATTGGTGCTGCAGTAGTCACAGAATTTGAGACACTGTGGTATGGCTCATTACCTAGTAATTCAAGTGCTGAAGGTGCAGAATTGGTGGCATTGAAGCAAGCCTGTCTTCTAGCTGATGGTAAAAGTGCTAATATTTATGTAGACTCTCGATATGCAATTTTAGTATGCCATGCAACAAGAAAGATCTGGAAACAATGAGGTTTTATTACTGCATCAGGAAAACCAATTACACATGCAGGAATAATAACTGAGTTGTTGGATGCTATCCAGAAGCCTAAACAGCTAATCCATTGCAGAAGTCATACTTGTGGCAGAGATTCAGTCTCTAAAGGAAATCACAGAGCTGATATAACTGCAAAGTATGCTGCCCAGAATGCTCCAGTGTATGTAATGAATTTGTCAACAATTGAGTCAGATGATTTGGAAAAAGCTTATGTAGACTCAGAAATCCAGAAATGGAAAGAGAAGTTTGGAGCAAGGAAAGAACATGGAATATGGATTGCAGATACTGGAAAACCGCTGTTACCAAAAGATTTCTATTTGTGTCAAGCCTTTCATACAAAAGGTCATTTTGGTATTCAAACTGTAGTAGATTCTGTAAGAAGGAATAAGTACTGTTGCAAATAAGAACTGTAATAGTTGCTCTGTATGCCAAAAATTCAATCAAGGTGCATTCAGAAAGAAAGGTTTACATGGTAGACCTTTAGCATATTGTCCATTTGAGAGTTTGCAAATTGATTATATCAGCATGCCAAGAACTGGAAGATACAAGTTTTATCTTGTAATTGTAGGTAGGTTAACTAAGTGGCTTGAAGCTTTTCCATCTACCGCTAGCTTTGTGGTGAAAGTGTTACTTAAGGAAATTGTTCCTAGGTTTGGTGTACCAATTACCATAGATTCTGATAAGGGATCTCATTTCGCTCAAGATATTTTTAAAAGAGTCTTTGAGAATCTAGGAATAATATCTAAGTATCATGTTCCTTATGACCCACAAAGTTCAGGTCAAGTGGAGAGTAGGAGTAAGGAACTCAAGACTATGGTAGGGAAAATTTGTGCTGAAATGCATCTAAAATGGCCAGATATTCTTCCCATAGTTTTGTTTTACCTATGTACAAGACCAAGAGCAGATTTGCATATATCATCTTATGAAATGCTCTTTAGATGTGCTCCATTGCAGCCAAAGACTTGTAAAGCTATTTATACGTCTCTCTTAGGAGAAGATTGTCAAATTGCTTCATATTTAAGTGCGTTACAACAAAGGCTCGGAGAACTGCGCATATGGAAGTATTAATTCAATCTGGTCCATTGGATTATTCTCTTCATAATTTTCAACCAGATGATATGATCTATGTGAAAAATTTTGCCAAAACATTGGCAACACAGGAAAGTTAGGTAGATCTTTATACAATTGTATTAGTTTCACCATCATCAGCAAAGGTATTAGGTAGAGAGATTTGTGGTATCATTATTCACATATTAAATTAGCTCATGCAATTGATAATGAAAATGTAGAAATTGTTGAAGAAGAAGGAGAAGAAGAAGAAGACACCATGGAAAGTTAAGATTCATCAGTCAAATAGTCTGTAGTCAAAAAGATCAGCAAGGTGTGGACCACTGCAGTGGAAGAGGGCATTCCAGTGGAAGAGGACATTCAGATGGAAGAGGACATGGCTGATGAAAAGGAGGATTCAGGAAATTGATGGACATTGTGCAAAGACTGAAAGACTTATAAAATTATTAAATAGATAAAGACTTTTTAAAGGAAAATTCCAATGAAGAGGAAAAAGTGATTAATGGACTAATATTCTAAGGAATTTGGGTAATGTAATATAGAAACATAATACATATTCATATGTATCCATTACTACATAGTGCCATCAAGAACTTCAGAGAAAAGAAGAGAAGGTTTCTTCTTCAAGCAACATAAGAAGGAAAATCTGAAATTTTGGTAGGTATCATGCATGCAACAGTAACATATCACAACAGAACATAGCATAAATAACAACATAACAAAAACATATACATAAAAACATAAACATTGTTAGGATACATTGATTCACTAGTTGAATGAGTGAAATAATGTATGGGTACTAACAAGGTTATGATTAGTTATAGGAGAGTAACTTACTAACAATGAATAGTTAGTTACTTAGTTTAGATTTTAGTTAGACTAAAATACTAATAACATAGGGTTAGCTTTAGAAAATTATATTGAGATAGGGCTATAGTTATCTAGATTAGAGTTTAGGGTTGATAAGATAAGGTACTAACATACATTACACTATGTTGCAACATACATAGCAAACACATTACATGAAACATATAACATATTATAGGCCACATAACAAATAAATATATAAATAGATATGTAAATAAGTATAAATGGTGTGTATTATAGTTAGGATTGTAAAATTGTATTATAGTATATGTGCATAAATGTAACATGTGTATAAATATTGGATATATACGCTTATATGTATAACATACATGTATATATTATATGTATTATTTGTACATAAGTAAAATTGTGCATGTAGTTAATATTTGATACTGGTTGTTACACACATACGGTTTTATGTAAAAGTTCAGTTTTGTGTAATTTAGAATAAGATTGTTTAAATTTTCATCTACTTTTAAATGTAATTTGTAGAAGTAAATTTAATGGATTGTGCAAAGAGCCCGCTCTTCGCTTGGTTGGGTCTCTGGAGGTAGGATGGCGTGGCGAAGAATGAAATGAAAATGAGCCAGAGTGCAAGTGAAATTGCAGAGGCTGTTCCTTCTCTCTCTCTTGTGCCATCTGCTGATTTTAATTTTTATACTCTCTTTTCTTTATGATCTCATACAGGTTTTTTTCTTCCCATACATTCAAAATCACATATTAACTTTTGAAACATCACAAGATTGACATTTACCAAATATTTTACTGTGGTTAAACAAAGAAGCAAGCTTTTCAAAAATTATTCATTACAGGGTGGCTTAGTTTGAACTTATTCTTTTCAGCCATGTGTAAGGTACAAGTACATCAGTTCCTAGCTAAGCATAATATTTAATTATATTTTAACTAATTATATTATGTACATAGTTACGTTATACTATTCATTCCCATCATCAATCAAGGAGATAGTTATGGTAGTTGATTACATCCAATAAGATACAATAATATCAGTCTGGTCCAATGTTTTGTTCCCATGGTGTTTTTTCTGTTATAGGATCACTAAGAATACAGTTCTGGTAGGGTGATTCTCTGCTAGTTTGTCATTGCCTTAATTTCCTTGTGTTTCACTGTTTCTATGGTCTGT
This sequence comes from Gracilinanus agilis, assembly GCF_016433145.1. Classification (NCBI taxonomy): domain Eukaryota; kingdom Metazoa; phylum Chordata; class Mammalia; order Didelphimorphia; family Didelphidae; genus Gracilinanus; species Gracilinanus agilis. The sequence continues at coordinate 194,157,014 of NC_058134.1, forward strand.
AGGAGTTTGGGAACAAACCCAGGCCAGGTATTTTCTTGCTGGGAACTTTAGAAACTTGCATTAACTCACTAATTGCTGGTTTTTTGCTAGGCTGATTCTAGGGGAAATTTCTATACTCTAGGGGGTTGTACAGGGGTTTATTTTTGGATAGTGGGTAGTCTATGGCTGTGATTGTTCTTGCCATGAACCTGTATTGTTTTTCTGTGTCTCCTTTGAGCCGGATAAGGATATTGATTGTAATAATTTCAATACAAGTGAATGTCACTGTAAAAAGAATCACATGGGGTAAACTGAGTGTGGAATTTCCACCTTCCTGACAACCTGCCATGCTGGATTGTCAGAGCTTGTGAGTAGCCATGCTAACCTCACAGCCTTGATGGCGTCCAGCAGGATTGGTTTAACTTTTATGTGAAGACTTATGCAATGTTGTGTTAATTGTATCTTTTTCAAAATTTTTATGCATTACAATAGTAGCAGAAGTTTCTTTATCAATTTATAAGAATAGTATTTTATAATTTTGTTGTTTTTTGCATGAAATTTTTCTTTGTATTTCTCTTTTGATGTTTTGTTGTTAATCTTGTTTTACATATGTTTGGTTTGTACTTTGAACCTTGTAACTAACTGTTCATTGCATAATTTTACTTTTTCCTTTCCTTGATTAAATCTCTAGAGTAAGGTAGTATTAGATGAGATAAGATAGACTGAGTATAGATTGTTTGTTATTTTGGGTTAGAATTTTAGTTTTAGTTTAGTTTTCTAGTGCACAAATACCAAAATATTGTGTGCAATACTATTTTGGCTTTGTGCAAAGGGGGGGGACTGTTATAGGGATTTAATTTAGCAGAGTAGGATAATTGACAGGAACAGGTTCCAGAACTCTGTGTAGGTGGCTGGCAGGGGAAAGTCAGTTGCTCCTTGAAATTCCCTTGAATGGAGAGAGCTGAATTTCCTCTGTGTGGATCCTGCTTTTGTTTGAAAACCATCATCTATCAAGAGATCTCTTGCTGGAATTTGGTTGAGTCTAAGTGAGGAATTCAGGGGTGGACTCTGATTTCAAAATCCTTACTCCCTTTCCTACCTTGGATTATAGTAGCAGTATCATCTGGACTTCTTTGGACACAGCTTTGAAGATACAGCTTTGTGGACACACACGTGAGAACCCCACCTTGAACAGCTGGAACTGTTCACCTTCCAGTTTCTGGATAGATTAGATTTAAGGCAGCTGTTAGATTTAGTCTGATAGTGTAGAGTTACCCTTCTGGACTTTGGGGAGGGGACCCAAGTACTTTAAGATAGTTTACCTACTCCCTTCCCTTCCTGACCCAGTTGTTAATATATACCAGACTCTCCTGATAAGCTCTTTTCCCAAATCTGGTGAATTGGCACCTCACCAACAATAAGGACCCATGGTGTTAACCCAGCAGATACCCTGGTGTTACTGCATTTAACAGACATTTATACCCATCCAGTCACAAGTTTAGTTACTTTCATCAATGTTCAGTTCTCCTGGCAAACCATGTCCCAACTTGGGCTTTTTTAGTCTTTTCAACAGCCTCATCTTCTTGGTGGTTTCTTCTGGGAATGAAATTTTCTCCTTTGAGAAACAGTATAGTTGCAGGAAGCATCTTCTTTTGGGCAGCCAGAACTAATTGAAAACTCCAAATACTTGAACTCATAGGTTGCCAGGGCTTATCTCACAATGGATAACTGTGAACAGGAGTCATAGAAGGAAAAACAAAGCCAAAGAGGCAGCCGGGATCTTAAGGTCCATTCTCAGGCCCACCTAGGCAAGCTCATACTGATCACCACTGACATTTTCTCAGTGGGGCCACCACGGGCCATTGTTCTGCTTATGGAAGAGGGGAGGTATCAGGGAATGGAGAGAAATTTTTTCTCTATAGAGGAAACCCAGGAGAGAGAAGCATTTCAAATCAGGCAAGATCCAAAATAGGTGAACATGGAATTTTTCTACCATTACTAAGAAAATCCTTCCTGACTCATTCTTCAATCACCTTAGACCAACTGGGATCTGCTTGTTGTATGTGCCCTTTAGCAGTGAACCTGAGTATGTATCCATCCCCAAGGAACTGAACTGCATATATCATGCACATACATGCACATGTACACATATGTGTTTATATACACATATACATGTAAACACATATACACACATATAACTGGACTTGCCTTTAAAGCCTGCTACATTACCTCTTGTAAGATTAAAATGAATATCCAATAACTCCAAGCATTATATTTTAAAACATTTATTAATAATCACTTGAGGGGGCAGCTGGGTAGCTCAGTGGATTGAGAGTCAGGTCCTAGGTTCAAATCTGGCCTCAGACACTTCCCAGCTGTGTGATCCTGGGCAGGTCACTTGACCCCCATTGCCCACCCTTACCACTCTTCCACCAAGGAGCCAATACACAGAAGTTAAGAGTTTTAAAAAAAATCACTTGAAGTAAAAGAAATGAAAGGACAAAAGTAAAAGCCTGAGTAAATCCAGTTTTCCCAGCCATCATCAGGGGAAAAAAGAATGAGGGGCAAGGTCACACACAAACATCATCTCCAAAACTTAAGACTTAATGTGAGAATGAATGCAGGATGCTGGGAGAGAGAGTCTTGGGGTTCAAATTCTAATCATACACTCTAAATATTCCAGGTTGTCACCCTGAGGGATTAGGCATATCTTTTCTCTACTGTCATCAGCTTGATTCCCATGAATAACTGTGTTCTCTTTATCGTTAGGAAGCCAATGACCAACAACCAATTTCATTTAACCACTTAACACTGGCCAACAAAGGTGTAAACATTTCCCCAGTACTTCCAGATTATATTCTCCATACCATCTTGGTCTCTGTGGGGTGTAGACTCAAAACTTAGTTTCTGTGTAGCACTAGTCTCACCAAATCTATGTGTAAAGGATCATTATTGGCAAATGAGTCATTCCATAGGTCTGGAATCTTGAAGACTACCCCAAAGACTGTTTCTTCCTCCTTGGGGCACCAATAGCTATAGTAATCAGTCTATATTGCAGTTCTGAGATTCCTGTGGTTAGCTCTCCCATGACTGAACATTGTAACTCTCTTTTCTTAGAATGGAAAAGAACAAATGAAAAGTCCAAGGATCCAGGTCTATTTCTTTGGGGCCACATAGAAGAAGGCCCTAAGGCCTTTTTCTTGCTGTCTGGTCTCTCCCTGGATGATGTGAGAGAAAGAACCATAAAGCTTCTCCAGATGAGCTGGAATAAAAGAAGGGGTGGTCGAAGGTGACTCAGTCCTTTTTGAAGACATGAACAATGTTGGTTATACAGCCAATTGAGAAAGTCTGCTCCCAAACACATGACGAGCCAGCTGGAAGCAGTTATAGAATATCTACATATGCTCTATATTCTCTATAAGGCAACTCTCTTACAGGGCATCACAATTCTCCTGGAACCCATGTCTACGTCCTCCATGTAGAGAGATTATATCAACTGAGCAAGCTGATAAACAGGGTCTGAGCAGGTGTCAGACCTTCTTTACACTCTTCTCCCTTTCTAACACATTACCTTTCTAGGCAAATAAATGCATTTCGGAAATATCATTCATATCCCCAGTCCAAATCAATTCTCTGGGGTGTCTGGAGAGGCATAAACATTGTCCTTTTATTTGCTTTCCCAGGGCTACCCAAGAAATAGCTTCAAAACAACCACTCTAGTAAGATCTGAGAGAGTCTTACACACATAGGTAAAAATAACAAATATGTATTTCGTATTTTTTTCAGATCCAACAAACAAGAAGCATTTTACAAAGTTTACAAAAGATTACTACTTGCTAATTACTCAGTAAGAATGCCCTTTCTCATCCAAAAGCAAAAAGGGGGAAAAATTCATCTTCCATTCTCTCTCCACATAGTATTTTCCAGATCAGATAGAGCTCTCACCGAAGAGGTTAAGGACCTAGAGTCAACAAGGTGTTACCCTCTCATTCTAAGAGAGAAACCAAGTCTACTTGGTGACTACAAATTGCTCTAGGTAGGGATGGGAAAGATATAATACCCTCTCCCATTCCACTAAAGACCCTATCTCCACTCTGGATTCACACAAAGTAATCATAATTATTGAATACCTTCTAATGGAAAAGAAATTGAGGTTTCTTCATCTCAGAAAAGCTGAGTCCCTTTCTAATCTCAGAGCATGTGGGATTTAGGGTGGAGTGGAAATCATGCTCTCACTCATTGTTGAGAAACTGAAAGTCCTCGTAGAACACTTTTTCATGATTCTCTTATTGTATAAAGCCAGTTAATTAGTCTGTACAAAATTTCCAAGTGTCCCTTTCTACACAGGGCACCCCCAAATTTCACTAGTGGTTGCCATTAAGTGATCCCATTAGAATTCCAAGCAAATTTCCACTGAGTTTTTATTTCAAAGGGCACCTGAAATTTCCTCCACTTGATCCCAAACACAGTAAAGGCAACACAAAAGGAATTGCAAACTCACCCAACAGGAACAAGTTATCTCAGAGAAAATACTAATAGAAGGTTAAATAAGCCCAGAAGATGGATGAGGTTCTCAAGAAAGGAATTAAACCCTGGAGGATGTTTATTTAGCAAACTCTACTGTTGCAGGGTGTAAGGATCTCGTGGTAAAATCTACGTCTACTTAAATATAAGAAGAAAAATATTAACATTCCTCAAATAGGTACCAGCATTTTAGTGATGCAAGCTTTTATTGGAGTAGAAATATCAAGATTCAGCAACATAGGAAAGTATCAATATTTCTACATCACCAAATCAACAAATTTCAATAGCCTACCAGATAACCCCACTGGGATTGATTTGGGAGGAAACACACACCAGAAAACTGTATAGCTGCAGTCTAGAATTTTTTTTTGGCCAATTTTTCTAGGTTACTACCAAGTAGGATATCTGAAATAGAAAGATTTAGGTGGAGAGTCTCTCTGCAAAGAGTCCAACTTTATCCTAGACAAAGTCTCACATGTAAAGTATATACTTTGGCCTTCTTTTTCAGGGTCAGGCAAGCTATATCACCTACTCAGGTACCAGAGGGTCCCTATTGGCTGCATTCCCTCCCATTATAAAGGATACTAGTGATAGCATTCCAGTTCCATCTAACCATTTAACATTATTTAGCTTGCACAAAAGGATGTCTACTTCAAACAGGGCCTGAGCATGTCTCAGACCCTTCATTACTCCCCTCCCCTTTAAAAAGTTTGCCGTTCTTGGGGTTATAGTTGTTGATTTGTTTCAGTTGTCTTGACTCTTTGTGATTCCATCTGGGGTTTTCTTGTCAGAGATTCTGGAATGATTTGCTATTTCCTTCTCCAGCTCATTTCCCAGATGAGGAAACTGAGGTAAACAGAATAAAGTGACTTATCCAGGGTCACACAGCTATTGAGTGTCTGAGGCCACATTTGAATTCAGGAAGAAAAGTCTTGATTCTAGGGCTGGCACTTAATCCACTGTGCCACCTAGCTGCTTTGCCATCCTCGGCAAATAAGTACATTTTGAACACATTTATCCGTGTTCCCAAACCAGTCCTAATACAAACAAATGTCCAGGCATTTCCCCTGGCGCTTCTAGGGCATATACTCTCCTATACCATCTCAGTCTATGGAGGATTAGGTTCATAGTTTAGTTCAATTCCTACGTAGTATTGTCCAACCAAGTGACTCTCCAAAGCTGCTTAATAAGACCTTGCTTGGTATAGGACCAGAAGGTCATCCCCGAAGTTCACTCCTTGCTTCTTGGTGCAACTCTTTTGGACCAGGTGCAAGGGATAGTCTAGATGCAAGAGATGGTCTAGAGCAGTGATTCTCAAAGTGGGCGCCACCGCCCCCTGGTGGGTGCTGCAGCGATCCAGGGAAGCGGTGATGGCCAAAAGTGCATTTAACTTTCCTATTAATTGCTATTAAAATTAAAAAAAAAATTAATTTCCATGGGGCTAAGTAATATTTTTTCTGGAAAGGGGGCGGTAGGCCAAAAAAGTTTGGGAACCACTGGCCTTGAGGCAAGCGATGGTCTAGATGCAAGAGATAGTCCAGATGCCAGCTCCCAGGTTCTTGGGTCTCATTCTCCCAGTCAGAGACTCCACTCCTAAGGCTGGGAACAGAACAAATGAATGAAAATACCAATGACTGAGACCTATTTCTTTGAGATCAAATGGCCTCAGAAGGGAAGCTGCCCCTACCATATAGTTTCTCACATGCTTCCTTGTGTCAGGAGATGCCAGTTCCCCATAACATTGCCCTCAGTTGAAGCTGACATTTTGGAAGATGCCAATAGTTCTGGCTACGCAGCCAGTTGGAAAAGCTCTTCCCAACCACGTGGATAGCCAGCCAGAATCTTTAATGGAATATCGGCACCTTTTCTAGAGTCTCTTCAAGACGTTTCTCTTGCTTGTCAGCACAATTCTCCCAGAAGTGGGATCCTCTATGTGGAGCAAGCAGATGGAGTTTGGCAATTTGCCAGACCACCTTTTTCATATAATAAACACATGTTAATTTTTTGTGGAGGGAAGTTATAGTATGGGGGGGGCAAGCAAAAAAGATCTCATGTAAAAACTGAGAATTCATCAACTCCTTATTTTCTCTAGAGGCTTTGGGTAGTGTGGTAAAGAGAAGAATTAAAAAAAAATCAGTCTTATCCTACCTAATTCGTCACCCTCAGTATTATCCCTCCATACTTCTATTATTTTTCCAGCTCTTCAATTCAATTGGCCCTAGAAATATCTTTTCCTATTTATCTCCAATAGAATTGAGTTTCTGGTTCTCCCGTAGCCTCACGAGATACAGTTTCCAAAATTAGAATATGTACTTCCAATATCAACCACAAGGTGCCACCCTCTTCTTGATGACGGCCGTTCTAGAGGGCTAGAAAAGAATTTGTCATTTGGCCCGCAGATGTGGAGAGGATAAAAGAAAGAGGGTGGAGCTAGATATACCAAATGGAGGGATCTTAGGTGGACAAAGGAAACAGGGCTGATTAACAGGGTCTTGGAAAGCCCTACTTTTTTTCTTGACTTCAGTTGAGCTTTCTTCGGTATAGCATACAGCACAATTCTACCACTTTTTTATTTTAAAAATCTCTCAATGACATCAAGGTTTTCTCTTGCTGTAGCATTGCCACCAATAGATTTACAAGTATCTTCATAAGTCACTTACATCCACGCCAACACTCATACACAGCCAGAGATGGCGATTCTACCTGATGAACCTAGAAAGGGTTCAGAGATTTATAAGAAGGTAGTAATGAGTCCAAATCCCCTTAAGAGAAAATCTAAGGTCCCCATTTAAAAAATACACAGGCAAGCCAAAAACCTTGAGAAGAAAATGGAGTTTCTGAGACATATTGAATAAGGAAGCACAGATTTATGGTTAGGAAAGCAAATTGTTCTGTTTGGTATATACTTAAGGGGGTGTGGAATGTGGAATACCGCTATGGAAATTCCAGAATTGAATAAAGATTGCTTTATGGTGATGGGTATAGGATAGTAAAGGTATTTATAGCTGATTTGAACCAATCCTTAGCAAAATTACAAAGCAGGTATTTTGCCTTCAGAAACCTTTAGTTTCCTTTCCCAAGTCTTTCTTTGTGATTTCCTTGGTCAATACCCTTTCCTTAATCTGCCCCATGCAAAGAGGGATCTTATATCACTTTTATTATTGTAAATTATCATGAATAATATAGAGGTACCCTATGTTCTACCCCCAAATTATTAGGCAATTTTGCAAATCTTTTAAGGGGATGTCTAGTTTTTGTTTTTAAATAAAGTTGATTACCTTTGAAACAATTCAAAAAATTGTAGGCAGCTCCTCATTCATATTTCCTAATACAATTGATTGTTGGTAGTATTCAGTATATTGAAATTGCACAAAGGATCACATATTAAACTCATCCTTGTAACCCCACATTTTTTCTTGACTTTAATTGAACTATCAGTGTAGCATACAACATAATTCTTCCATACAATATTATTTTCATATTTTTAAAAATCCCTCAATTACATAGAGTTTTCTCTTGATGTGACATTGCCATCAATAGATTTGCCAAGCATATGGTGGGAAGGGGGTCAAACCTTGTATATAAAGCTTGAGTCCTCCTTTTCTTCAATTAATGAACAGAGATTTAGCTTGAATCTGAAAACCATATCCCCTAGACCCATGGTGGCGAACCTATGGCACTCAGAGCCCCTCTCTGTGGACACACATGCCCTTGCCCCAGGTTAGAGTTCACCAGAGGTTGTTACTAGAAAGCAGAGGGATGCAGGGCCAGGGTGTTCCCCTCCCCTTCTCCATGCATGCCTGAGGACATCACCCTAAAAGGTTTGCTATCACTGCCCTATACTAATAATATTTGAAGGAGCAAATAGATATAACTCTAGACTGGTACCCCATCTATCTGAGAGCAGAGTGACCAAGCTTTTGGCCCCAGTGTTCTCTTGGCAGGATTGAAAGTCTCCCTTGGAGAAGGGTTGGGGGAGAAGAAGTTAGAAGTGTCTACTCTGTCACCCCTTGAGCTGTACAACAATACCTCTATGCTACATACAGGGAGAGTGTCTTGTTACATATGGGGGTTCTCATTAGATACTAGTTCCACAATGAATATGTATAGCAATTAGCAAAGAAATCCATTTCTCCAAGTCAACAGCAAAAATAGAAAACAGGAATGCATGAGAACATATATACCTGAAAATACAGAGTTAAGTAGCCTCTCCTTGGGAATAAGTTAATTCTACTCAACCAAGAAAGATTCCTAGATCTCCCTCAAAGGGGAAATTCCTAAAGTCTCTAATGGAGCAAGCTGAGGCAGAGACATGATGGAGACTGCTAGCTCCTTTTATGTAGGCACCTTCTTAGAGTCTTCTCCCTTCAGCAACATCTCGATGTGGGGTTGGCACATGTATTTTCTTTCTTGAAGCTGGAAGAATGAAACACCCGAAGCCTGTTGAGCCTGAAGAAACTCTAGAGGTTGAAGAGACCAAACTCTTCTCTCTCTAGTTCTAGACCGCTAATCCACTGACCCTTCATACAAGCTCTGGGATTGTTCTCTACCAAAGAGGACAGAGTCCAACATCAATGGGCTTTGGGACTCAGGTCACATCTGTAAAATGAGGGGATTAGACATGACAGCTCTACGGGCTTTTCTAGGTCTGACTAGATGATCTTATGCCCTTTATTTGTGGCTTCATCCACTTTAATGTAAAATATTAAGATTTTAGTTTCTCAGTTAATTGACTGCAAAAGTCTTTAGACATGAGCAGTTCTTTTCATTGTATTATCTGCAGGTAAAATCATTTAAAGTTGCCTTGCATTTGTTGCACCAAGCTTTGTTTTGTTTTGTTTTCTAGACCTTTAAGAATCAATACTTAGTATTGGTTTTAAGACAGAAGAGCGATAAGGGCTAGGCAATTGGGGTTAAGTGACTTACCCAGGGTCACACAGTTAGGGAGTATGTCTGAAGTAAGATCTGAACCAGAAACCTCTTGTCTCTAGGCCTGTCTCTTTAGGCACTGAGCCACCTAGCTGCCCCTCCAAGGATTGTTTTGACTATATTAATATATGCAGGTAGTGCTAGTGTTTCTCTTATCAAATGAGACTTTATACTTGATAATTAAGTAAACAATTTTGTTCAATACAAGTAGATCAGGCCTGACTTAGCCTAGTCTGATATCTTGGGTTTGCAACTGGAATAAAATAAAAATATCTGGAGATTAACAAAAGAAGTTTTATTTAGCCACTTTGGGCAAATGATATTGAAAAGAGGGAAAGGATATTCAGAAAAGATAAAGCATTCACTCAGCAGAGAAGAGCTTCCTGGTGTCACTGTGGGTTAGGCTACTGTTCTGTTGGTTGGAAACCTGAGGGAAGAGTTGGGCAGCAGCTACTCACATCCTGGATTTATTACTAAAGGCAACAGAAAGCTGTGCCAATGGCCTGAGACTTTAGTCCCTTAAATCAATTAAATTTCAGGGATGATGTCAATATCTCTTATGGAAAAACTAGGCCAGCCTCTTGGGGCTCAGGTATCACGAGAGACACATTTGTTTTAAAAGCTTTTTTGGCTTATTTAGAACCTCTATTTTATTTTTTTAAATCATCTTGTCTTATATACTTTCAAGATGTTTCAGTTTATTAGGTTTCATGCTAAAAGCATTTACAGAAAGCAAATATAGCGATCTTTTCTCTCCATCAGTAACAGTGCGGGTGAATCCCTACAAGAAATATAGTCAATCATATTTTTTTGGATTTGGGTTTAAAACTTTGTGTTTCTATATTCAGCTACCATGTGAACTCTATTGTCTTTACTTGTATTAATTTTAGCCATTCCAAAAGATTATCTCTTCAAACTAATTTTCCATTTATCCATAATGAATGGATACAATTTCAATTAAAAAAATTAGAGACAAAAATTTAAGGTAAATGAAAATTTAGTTGTGTAGCATTGAAAATGATTACATGTAATACATTAAAAAAAACCCTTTATCCTTCCATCTTAGAATCAATACTGTGTACTGGGTCTGAGGCAGAAGAGTAGTAAGGGCTAGGCAATGGGGGTTAAGTGACTTGCCCAGAGTCACACAGCTAGGAAGTGTCTGAAGCCAGATTTGAACCCCAGATCTCAATACATTCTTAAGTTATTTCGATTTTTTAAAGTTGCATTTTTTGAAAACCAGTATCTTGTACCAAGCGGCTTTCCCCTCCATCCCTGGCATGGGGTATTGGCATCTGTTAACTGTTTTAGCTATGCAATTTGAGTTCTTTCCTGGAAAAGGCAGAACTAAGGAGAAGGAGCTGATTCTGTTCCCCATGGCAAGCAGTTCAGGGAGCTGTTTTGTTACAAATGATTAGTTCATCAGTTGTTTATCATTATTATTATAACTAATTTAGCATAGAAGTATTATGGGTAGGAGTACATTATCTGGCAACCTGCTCAGGGAATTGTCCTGTTGAGGTTTGCATTTGAATTTGCAATTGAATTTGAATTAGAGGGCTTACACTCTGCTTTCTCTACTTCTTGGCTTATTAAATCCTCGCCCCAGATGCCTAGGAAGAATATTCCTTTTTGGCTCAAGGCTAGGACCTCTCTAAAAAGAAAGAGTAGAGAGGCACTCAATGCATAATAATGAATTAGATATAGGGCAGGTCTCTTATTCCTACCCAGAAAATAAAATAATCATAAAAAACATCAACATAAGTATTGAGACAGGATTCATTCACTGAAAACTATAATTCTTTAAGAGTTAGAGATGGGCAGCTAGGATAAGAGAGCCAGGGCTAGAGATGAGAGGTCCTGGGTTCAAATCTGGTCCCAGATACATCCAAGCTGTGTGACCCTGGGTAAGTCACTTAACCCCCATTGCCTACCCCTTACCATTCTTCTGCCTTGGAACCAATCCAAGACAGAAGGTAAGGGTTTTAAAAAAAGGATAGAGAGAGATGCACAGGACCACTTTGGAGGGAATTGAAAGGTTGAGAGGACTCCTTTTTATGAGTTCTCACACACAAAAAAGAACCAGTCAATAATAAAATTCCCTAGGTTAATGAAAGCTACAGAGGAGAGACAAAGCATCATGAAGGAAGATGTCTGAGAAACTAGCATTGCAGCTGCTGAGGCAGATTGCATTTGGAAGGATTTTTAATATCTAAACCCAAAGCTCCCTAGATTATGACTGTGAGACGAGGTAAATAAGAATTGCGATGAGCTGTGCACCGTCCCATGCATGCCTGTGACCACTTCGACACTTAATGCCTAGTGCTGGAGGATTATTTATGCTTACTTGGGCATAAGGTGGCACCAAGTATTGACCCAGCTCCAAGCTTCCTCTTAACACAGGGTAGCCCAGGATTTCTGCTTGCCTTAAGAGCTTTACCCAGTGTCCCCACACAGCACTCCATGCTCCCCCTGGGAAGGACACATCCTATACACAAATGCCATCTTCCTAAACCAGATCTTCCAAGCTGTAAAAAAACAAAAAAATCAGGGTATGATAAGCCATGATTCCTGTTCCTGTGGATGGGTATCTCTACGACTGTTTTAGAGAGAATATAAGAATATCACAGCAGAGTACAAAGTAGGATCTGTGAATTTCAAATCATAAGATTTTTAAAAAATATTGATTAATTATCTATAAAAAACTGACTTTAACCTTCTAAAGCACCAGCCCTAGAACATCAGCTTCAAGAGATCATCCCTGAAAAGCTCTGTAGTACCCTGCATCAATTTGCCACATGATCTAGAAACAATCCCTGCATTCAACTCAAGATCCCTTGGTCTTTATGAGAAAAGAATTGAATGTACATACTTTGAACTATAACAAAAATAAGCTCTCAAGAACTGGAAATTGAGGGGATGTTCATCAATTGGGGAATGGCTGAAAAACTTGTATATGTTAGTGATGATACTATTGTGCCATAAGAAATAATAAGCAAGGTGATTTCCAAAAAAGTTGGAAAGAACTGCATGAACTGAAGCACAATGAAATAAACAGAACCAGGAGAATATCATACCCAGTAACAGCAATTTTGTTTGATGATCAACTGTGAAAATTTGGCTACTCTCAGCAATGCAATGATCTAGGACAGTGAGGGCAAACCTTTTGGAGATGGAGTGCTGGACCCCACTCCCACCCCACCTCCAGACCAAGTGCTGTGCCCCTCCCTCTCCAGAGACCCACACCAAATGCTGGGTGCTCCCCAGGCTCCCCCCCTTTACCCCACACAGGGGAAAGAGGAAGCACACCCATTGGGCTGCTGGGCAGAGGGGTGGGTGAAGTGAGGAATGTCCTCAGTGAGTGTAGAGAGGGGGAGGAGAGTGGCCTTAGCACTCTGCTCCCCTCCAGCTCTGCCACCTATGAGCCATCTACTTCTCTCCCTGTGAGCTCCCATTGGCTGCTAGGCAGAGGGGTGGGGGATGTGTGAAAAAATGTCATCAGGTACTATGGAGAGGGAAAGGGGAGCAGCTCCGTCCTAGTCCCTCTGCCTTTCTAGTAACAACCTGGAGGTGGTGGTGGTTGTGTGCCCACAGAGAGCACTGGGCATGCCATCTTTGGCACCCATGCCCTAGGCTCGCCATCACTGATCTAGGACAATCATGAAAGACTTGTGATAGGGAATGCTATCTACCTCCAGAGGAAAAAACTGTTGATAAGGATCAAAATATACTATCTTTCATATCAGTGCATGCATGGTTTTATTTTGGGGTTGTGGTTTTGTATAAGTGTACTATTATAGCAATTACCAATATAGAAGTGTGTTTTGCATGATAATAATAAAAAAAACCCCAACATAAAATTCAAAACAAAACTAAGCTCTCTAGCCAGCTTTATACAATCAGCAATTAAATCCTCTTGGATCTCATCTGACCTCTCTACAGGATTTTTTTTGTTTTTGTTTTTCTAGGAGAGACTTCAGTTTTGGTACTGCAGTATATCAGAGCTAATATGTGTGAGTAGGGATGCCATTAAACATTTGAAGGATGATTTTCATTAACTGTGAAGTTATATACAATCTACCAGAAGGTGTTTCTTAACTACATTCATGGGACATCTGTTCTTGTCAAGGCATAAGCTTTTGAACATACAGTATAAAGGCTCAGGGTCTCCATTTAGATTCTGGGATATGTCAGGAGTGTCCTAAGTGTTAATCAACATTATCAAAGAATTCAGAGTTTCAGGAAAGTTCAGGAAAACCACTTTGGCATTCATGGAATTCCTCCAAATTATATCTCTTGATTAGTTGCATATAGAGTAGTTTCTCTAATGAGATAAAAAAAAAATCTAGATTTTTGTTTCAACTAGAAGACCCTCCCCTCCCCCTTCCCTCAACCTCTTACATTCCAAGCCAAGATTTTTCAAATTTAAAAGAATAACCTCATTGGAACTTATCACATTTATAGAATTACTTACACCTGGAGTAATTTCTGTGATGGGATTTTTAAAAAATTCAGATTTTTTTTGCCAAAAGAACTCCTCTGCCACCACTTTAATAATCTAGTATTTACATAGTCCTTTTTTTTTTAAACCCTTATACTTTGGTGTATTGTCTCATAGGTGGAAGATTGGTAAGGGTGGGCAATGGGGGTCAAGTGACTTGCCCAGGGTCACACAGCTGGGAAGTGGCTGAGGCCGGGTTTGAACCTAGGACCTCCTGTCTCTAGGCCTGACTCTCACTCCACTGAGCTACCCAGCTGCCCCCTTTACATAGTCCTTTAAAGTTTATAAGACACTTTACAAATATCATTTCATTTGCTCCTCATTACCCTCACCCCAAAAGATATTATTTTACAGATGAGGAAACTAAGGCAGACAAAGGTTAAGTAACTTTTCCAGTGTCACATAGTAATTAAGCATCTGAGATTGAACTCAGTTCTTCAGGACAGTAAGATCCAAAGCTCCCTATTCCCTATGCCTACCTCTTCTTCACTTGAAAGTTAACTCTTATTTTCTTTGCCACCTTTTTTTTAATATTGTTTTTCATGTCTAATTTTATTGCATTGTGGCCTAGAAATATAGCATGTATAATTTCTGACTTCCGAATTTAGGTAAGATTTCTCTTTGACTTTGTGTGTGATCCAAAGAAAAGAGTGAATGTTCCTGAGTTTTCTCTTTGGTTCTCTTCATATGTCTAATTTCTAACCCATTCATCCATTTTATTTTTAATCTTTATTTTATTTTAATAATGAATTTCCCCATACATTTCCCAAAGTTATATGATTCATATTGTCTCCGTCCCTTCTTTCCTCCCACCTCCTGGAGCTGAAAAGCAATTCAATCTGGGTTATACATACTGTATCACTCAAAACATATTTCTATATTATTCATTTTTGTAAGTGAATAATCTTACAAATCACATACCCAAATAAATCAGTGGTAAACCATATGTTTTCATCTGCATTTTAACTCCAATAGTTCTTTCTCTGGTGGTTGGTAACATTCTTTTTCATAAGACCTTCAGAAATGTTCTGGATCATTGTACTGCTGTTAGTAGCAAAGTCTATCACATTTGATTGTTCCACAATTGTACCTGCTGTGTATAATGTTTTCCTGCTTCTGCTTATTTCACTCTGCATCAGTTCATGTAGGTCTTTCCAGTTCTTTCTTTAAAATTTTTTTCATTTTATTAATTTTATTTTTATTTAAGTATTTTTCCATGGTTATGTGATTCATATATTTTTCCTCCTTTTCCTCCCTCCCCCCTCCCAGAGCCAACAAGCAATTCCAATGGGTTATACATGTATTATCACTCAATACCCATTTCCATATTAATCATTTTTGTAATAATTTTTAAAAAAACCTAAGCTCCACATCCAATACCCATATAAACAAGTGAAAAATCAAATGTTTTACTTCTGCATATCTATTCCCACAGTTCTTTCTCTTGATGTAGATAGCATTCCTTCTCATAAGTCCTTTGGGACTGTCCTCTTTCCTGCTCTTTCTGAAATCATCCTGTTCATCATTCATTCTGTCACTATCATACACCACAATTTGTTCAGCCATTCCCCAACTGAGGGACAGCCCTTTAGTTTCCAATTCTTTGCCATCACAAAAAACACAGCTATAAATATTTTTATTTATCCATTTTAGACTGGGAATTTATTGTTTATTTTTTTCTTTGACTGGTCATTTTTTTAAATGGAGGTTTAAAGTTTCTCAGAATGACCATGTTTTGTTTTGTTTTTTCAATTCTTGCTTTTTCTCATTTTTTTCAATTTATTCTTGTAATTATTATTGACTTTCCTTTTATGAATTTAAATCATATCAATGTTTGGTGCTATAGTGGAAGCATTATCTTAACTGCTCTCCATTCAGGTTAGGCTAACTTTTCCTTAAAAAGTTTGGAGACATTTCTTGAAAGTAGGTTGCCTCATGGGATTAAATGCTGACTGTAGATTTTGCTTCCTCATTGCCCAAGTACAAGGAAACCACCAAGTCCTGAAGGACAAGTTTGTTAGTAAGGGATGGGGCACCCTGATTCTAGAAGGTTAGTCTGGTAGATCAAGATGACTAATGCAGGCTAGGCAGCTTTAATCAGCTGAATCAACTTTAGTGATTATCCTTGATGAATACCTTTCTCCTGCAATAGTTAGTCAAATCTCCTTTTGATTAAATGTTGAAGGTACTTCAAATGTTTTATTGTTTTTTTTTTCCAGTATCAAATCTTAACTATAGAGGACTGGCCTGAGTCAGGCCTAAACTAGGATAAGTTTTATGTGTTAATTGTTATATAAATATATATCATTGTTATATATATTTGAACTAATACATCTTTTTAGATTTTTATGCTTTTTAATTTTTAAAAATTTCTTTAAAATTTTAAAATTTAAGTTTTATGGATATCTTTTGTTTTCACATTTTCTAAGTTTCTCCCAAAATTCTTCCCTTCCGATGTTACAGAAAGCTATGTCATATAATAGAGAATATTTTAAAAAGAAATAGAAGGAAGAAGAAAAAAACCCAGTCAATATATTAAAAAAACCCCTCAAATAAAGGTTATGTTCCACACCTCTGTACCTCCCACTTTTGCACAGGAATGGGTGAAGGTGTCTTCTCATGTATTTTCCTTGGGAAATTTAGAACATTATTTCAGATAAATACTTTTTATTTGGAAACTTTTCGTAGACTTTAAACCATTTTCTTTTATGAATAATATTAAATATGATTTTTCTTGATATTTTGTCCTTACTTTTTATTCATAGAAAGAATGCAATCTATCTTAATTTTCTGCATTTGTTTTAGTTATTAAAATAGTTCATAAAATCAGTTACAGTTCTGGATGTCAAGCCATTAGTCCCCCCCTCCCCCCTGGCTTTTGTTAACAGGCCAGAAATTCCTGCTCTTTAATTTAAAAAGAATGGCACTATAAACAAACATTTTAATTGACCAGAGTTTAATTTTTTTCTCCAAGTTGACTTTATCTGCACTGTTGTAGTCACTATGAATATTGTTCTTTTGGTCGGCTTTCTTCATTCTGCATCAATTCACATTTTTCACGTGTATCTGAATAATTCACATTTGTCACTCCTTATGGCACATAATTTTCCATTACGACGATTTATTTAGCCATATCCTATTCACTGGGCAGAAATTTTATTTCCAACTTTTCATTTTCAAAAATATTGCTGCTAAAAAAATAATGCTGCTCTGAATATTTTTTTTACACATATGGGACTTTTTTTTGGTCGTCAGTAGCCAGTCATGAATTTTATGACTATTTTACCATAGCCCTTCCAGTAATGAATTTTACCATTAAAAAAACCACCTTTGTTACCCTTATGCATATGAAATGATTCCTTGGAGTCTCTTTAATTTGCTTTTTTGGATTATCAGCAATTTAGAACGTGATTTCAAATGATTATTGATCATTTGTATTTTTTATTTTGAAACTTTTCATGTACTTAAACCATTTGTTTGTTGGGAATAAGCTCTTAATTATATATTTTTGTCAATTTCCTATAGATTTTGGATTTTAGACTTTTTCAGAATTATGTAATACAAAGACATTTCCTTCTTCCTTCCTTCCTTCCTTCCTTCCTTCCTTCCTTCCTTCCTTCCTTCCTTCCTTCCTTC